>NW_026944777.1:0-11047 GCF_034702125.1 Engraulis encrasicolus
GTAGGTGGCAGACGTAGGGCTCTATTTGATTTTGGCAGAGGCATGGGGGCACTATCATTCATCCGGGGCCCCCTTGCACAATTGTTTGCCAATGTGAATGATTTGGGTTTAACTTGATTTTTTGGTGCTTTTGGGTCCATTTTTTGGTGCAGAAGCATTTTTATTTTCGTTTTTTTAAGAGTTTTTTTCCCCCCTTCAAAACAAGGGCCCATGTTTCAAAACTTCCCTTTAGACATCACTGTTGAGATAATTGTATTACCACACAAGGTTGGGCCAAAAGGGGTATGCCATTTTTTTGGGGGCAAAATACGTTAAAATTTTGGGTGGGGTTTATAAAGGTGGTAAATTGTTTATTTTTCATTTTTAACGTTGTCTTGCTGTAAACGTTAAAAGAGGGAATTGCCCTTTAAGCATAAAACAATGTACCGTGTACATTGTAGATGCTACATGGATACTTTGACTTTCACTAGCTTGCGAATACCCCCCTTTTTAAATTTTGTTTAAAGCAAGACAGTTAAACATGAAAAATCAGACACTTTACCACCTTTATAAACCCAAGCCAACGATTTTAACTGTATTAAGCCCCAAAATAGTGGCATACCCCTTTAAAATTAAGCGGTAGGAAATGATTTGAGATATTAATCAGGTGATTTATTTGATATCACAGGTTTGTAGAAGACTACACCCTCCTACGACATTGTTTTAATTCATACTTTTATCTAAGGTCTAATAATGAAAACTTTGAACAGAATTAGATTGATGTCACATGCGTAATATATTATTATACACGAAGTGGGATGTCAAAGTTCGATGTGCAAAGAATCCAGTAGTGGTTCTATACCATGTTCTGAAAGCCATGGTCATGGTGTTGAAGTGGGCAGGACACCAGGTTACCTCTGTCATGGGCAAGGTTGGGGGGGTGGGGCAGTTCTATGAGCATGGAGAAAAGCAGAAGTTAACCAAAGATGATAAACAAGGAGGATACAGTTTGTGAGGAGGTACAAGGACCAAAGTAGTGCCCCACCATCACTGATGGACCCTCAATATGGAGATTGGATGCCACTGGAATGCTTTTTTGTGCCTTAATCCTGAGTCTCTTGATGTATATATCCAACATTGTCAGATTGATCTCGCTCAAGATTTCCCTCTAATGAAGTTTATATTACCACCTTTTTCGGTTACATGATTCAAACATTGACATTCCTGGTCCTGTACATCATTGTGCATTCAATGGACAGTCAAACTTTCAATGTGTAAAGAATCCAGTAGTGGGTCTATACCATGTTCTGAATGCCACGGTCATGGTGTTGAAGTGGGCGGGGCACAGTTCTACGACCAGGTTACCTCTGTCATGGGCAGGTTTGGGGGGGTGGGGCAGTTATATGAGCATGGAGAAGAGCAGAAGTTAACCAAAGATGATAAACAAGGAGGAGACTGTCCGTGAGGAGGTACAAGGACCAAATAAGTGCCCCACCCCTTCATCCTCCGCCATCACTGATGGACCCTCAACATGGAGATTGGACGCCACTGCAATGCTTCTTCTGTGAGACACTGCTAGCTGGGTCTGTCCTGGCATGAGTAAAGAACATTACAGATACGTCCACTGTTCTGGCACAATGGCAATAATCCAGAGTGCTTTACATTGGTTGGGAATCTAGATTATGCTATTATTGAAAACTAACAAAACTGAGAGTACTAAAAAGTAAAAGAAAAGCTGTTGGTAGTAATGAGATTTAATAGAATGCTCACTGTGTAAGTTCTATAACAATATTTCAATCATACATCATTTCCAGGATTAAAGTTTGGAATAAAAATAAAAAGAATAGTACAACTATCAAAATAATGTGCAGTATACTGTACTTGATGTGCTGCATCAAATAATTTATTTTAAAGTGTTTGTTTTCCCTTAGAAGGTGTTTCATGTTTGACTTGCTGCTTCACTCAAAATAATTAAAGAAAATAAATTAACAGGTAATGTTTTTAATGGACCAATGACATAGACAGGAAGACAGGATGATGCAGACAGGATGACAGGATGATGCAGAAGTGGTAGGGGAGTAAAATTCTGCAAAAATCTTTTGACCAAATTATTATTAAGGGGGACTCACAATTGCTCTTTGCCCAGGGTCTCAGATTTCTTAGAACCGCCACTGGTGTTTGGCGCCCTCTAGGAAATTTAGTTTTTCCCTGTTTTCCGAAAACCCCAAATTCGGACTTAGGCGGTTTTGGTAGCAAGCCGACGATATACATGTTTTCATTTAACTTATTAGTTTGACATGCCCACATAATTGACACAATGAGGCACTAACTTGTGTGGAAGGTGGTAGACACAGTCTCAGACTTCTCTCCACTGTGTGCATCAGTACAGACACTGGCAGTGTACTGAGTGTCTGGCTGCAGGCCTGTGAGAGTTGCAGAGCAGGAGTCTGTAGAGATGGTCTGGGGTTTAGTTCCTTCACTGCAGTAGGTGATCAGGAACTTGTGAGGACCTTGTTCCATCCCCTGCTGTAGACTCCAGCTGAGATCTGCCTTCCACTGGTCACCTGATTCTGCTCGATCCACAGCCACACACAAGTCCTTGGGGGCAAGGCTACCTGTATTGGAGAGAAGAGATTTAATATCAGGAAGCTCAACTGATTAGTGCTCTTCATCTCTGCCACCTGTTCCTTGTAACCTGCTGCAGAGTTCTCAACGAGTCGGTCAGCCCGACAAACCCGACGGGACCGTGGGTTCGGGCCGGGTTCGGGTCGAAAATATAAGCATATGGCTCGGGTCGGTTCGGTCCGCAGGCTCAATCTTTTCCGCCCAGTGAAGAAAAAAAAAAAAGTCAGTTTTGCTGTTTACCGTGAATCATGGCGAATTTCTCCTTGATGGGTCAGTAAAGCTAGGCCTATCTATCTAAATATATGTAGGCTAGGCCTGCGTAACGAAGGTCTGGCAAGCTGCTGCATGCAACGTTGCGCACAGTGCTTAATTTGTAAATCACAAGGTACCGGAACGCAAAACAAACATGACATCACAGCGATGATGAGTTGGACAGAGGTCCCGGAACGCACAGAAAAACTACATTGGCTACAATTACGCAAACGAATAAAAACGGGGGGGAAATTCTTAGATGCAATTTTAACGACATTGAGTCCCATGTCAGCTCATGGAACCATACTTTTGTTTCTTAATACAAGGGACGGTTGGCAATCCAATACTATTTTAAACAGCCATAGTAGCCTATTTAATACTGTAATGACAACAACCAATATTTTTAGTTTGATCGCTAACTTTATGCTTAGTAGTCTCAGCAAATGCAGTGCATGGAAATTATTCTTTCCCCATGAGGTGAAACGAAACCGAAGCCGTCTTTCTACTATGGAAGGTCAGTGGCTTTGTAATTAGGCTATCCTTTCCCGTATTCACACAACGTTGGCATATGCGCATTAAACGTTTAAATCCACGCTTTGTTGGCGACTTTTTTGCATATAATTTGGCTAATCCGCATGTGCTGGTTGCGATATGCCACTTCACTATTTCAATGGCTCGTGCACTGATGGTAATGCGAGCGGCAGCGAAGACGGCGTTTTCCCCGGTAGACTTGGCTTTTCACACTGACTGTCTGCTCGCGCTGCAGTCTGGTTGAAAATCCCCCCAGCCAATGTTTTATTTGGAGCGTGTAGGCCTGTTTGAATGAAATATCACCTTGTCTTTGCTGTTTTCGTGCTCAAATCGACTTGTAAGCAAACTGTCGGGTCTTGGGAGGGAAGGAAACGCGGGCACACATATGCCGAGCACTCGCCAGCCGGGGAAATCATCCTCTCCCCTAGGCTATGTTGTTTTGCTAATGGCTGATCAATGCACCAAACTAGCCCAGGGCCACAAATTTTTGTTGTCCAAACCTTATGTCCCGACCAAATGGATAAACTTTTAAAAAAATTTTTGGCACAGCCAGTTTTTCCATTCTCCGGCATATGAACAAAAACGGGGAGGGGAAAACTTCACGTAGCCACATTTAATCAGTACTGGGGAGGAAAGTAGTAAGCCTATTTTTAGAAGTCAAAACAAAAGGTGCATGATTTTTTTGCGGTGAAGCATGAGGCGGTTAAAAATCGCGCGTGGATGTTCTGCTTAAATAGTAAAAGCAACTTTCCCCCATTTCTATTTTTTTTTAAATTGGGGAAAAATATTTTTTC
The DNA here is from genome assembly GCF_034702125.1 of Engraulis encrasicolus. NCBI lineage: Eukaryota > Metazoa > Chordata > Actinopteri > Clupeiformes > Engraulidae > Engraulis > Engraulis encrasicolus. Next base: position 4,182 of record NW_026944777.1, read on the forward strand.
ATGGGTTTTTTAAGGGGGTTAGCAATTTACGACATAAGGCCCTTAACACTGAACTACCAGGATTTTTTTCCCTACCTAAAGTCCCCAGAGGGGGGTCATTTGACCCGGTGGTTTTTACCAATACATAATGATCATTTTGTTATGGTAATGGGCGAGGGGCCGGTGTGGGTGGGGGGTTGAGGGGGCCCCACACTTACGTGCTAACACCCAAGACAAAACAGGAAACAGCTTCTTCACAAGGGCTGTCAGCCCCAAAATCCCCACAGGTAAATACAAGCCAAAATATCATCAAAAGACAGTAGGCGTTTGGCGGACGTGTGTTCGTTTTTTCCTTTGGGTTTGGGGTCTTTCTTAAAATGAGATTCATTTAAAAACATGGACAAATCCCAAATAAAAAGTTCCCACAACAAAAATGCTTTTCATTGCTTTCTCAATTTAAAATTGTTTTTGTCAGTCTCAATCTTTTTGTAAAATCCTTGAAAAATGGCTATGTAAATACCTAAGTTAACCAATCAGCTTACTTTTTGTAGAATTTTCAAATAAATTACTTTGTGATCTCCCCCAAATTGGTGATTTCATTGTAAGGTTTTGCCTAAAAAAACATGCAGCACATTTTCTTCTTTAAAAGTATCAATGAATTTGTGAATTTCCCCATGGATCATGCGTATAAATGACTGAACCAGTATTTTTTTAATTACGTTTTTTCGTTTGGGTTTTTGGCTCTTTCTTGAAATGAGAGAATTCCTTAACCATTGGGTCTTTTGGCCAAACTTTCTTACATTTCGCACAACAGTTCGATAACTATCAAAATGCAATACCCCCCCAAAAACACCTCTTTCTTACCGCACAAACCGTCTCACTATAAATGTCATTTCCCCAAAAATGGAAAAATCCTTCTCAATTGTTTTGGTTTCTTTTGCATTAATTGTCCTTCTGTAAAAATAAACTGGTGGTTCGCAAAAATAAGGACCCTATCACTCGCTCATATCACCCCAAAAAAGTTTACCCTGTTCAAAACTAAAATTTTTTCCCCCCAAAATTTCATCAGTACCCAAAAAAAAATTGTCCTTTTGCCATTGTGTAAGCATTCCAGCAAAATGGTTTTGGTGTTTTATTACGTTCAGCAACAGTTTTTGCTATGTTAAAAATGAAAAAGTGATGAAACCATTGAAATTTTACAACAAGTTTAATTTCCAAGGACATTTATCAGTAACTTTCTTTACTGTAAATTTATAAAAAGAAAATAATGCCCTATAACCAGTTTCTCATGGGTTTGGCTCATTTCTCCCAAAAAAAAGATAACATTCACAAAATAACGAACAAAAGCCAAAGAAATAGCAATTGTTCAAAAAAGGGAAAGTTGTTTGAAAAAAAATGTATGAAATTGCCAATAACGGGAAAATGTATTAACCGGTTTTTAAAATTATTTTTACTAACTATTAAAGTTACAATACCCTTGACCTGTTTAACATTTACATGTAATAAAATTCTTTAAAAAATGATTTCCCGATGTTTGGGGAATTGGTAACCACTTTGCAATGATGACTTACAGGAAATAATGTGACTGTTTTGGAGAGGGAACCATTAACTGAGAATGTCTAATTGTTTAGATAAGCAAGGTCAAATTTTTTTGGGAAAAAGTGTAAATCTATGCTGAAATTTTCAATGAATGGATTTGTACTATCCATCTGCAGAGAGTACTAAACATTTGGACATGTACAAAACATTTTTTAAAACTGATGAAACAATGAAAAAAGCCCCTTTTGTTTTGGGAAAAATTTCAAGTTGGTTTGGGGTTTGTCCGGTTTTTTTGGAAGTATCCAAATTTCGGAAAATTTGCCAAACCAAACAAAAAAAACTGTAATGTTGAATCTCCCTGCATGTGGGCCATAAGACCATGTGAATGCAACCTGGAAATTGTTAGAAGGTTTAAATACCAGTGCATGTGGGCTACTGTTCACTTCCCCCAAAAATTTTGTGGTGAAAGAAGTCCTCTCCAAGGAACGAGATCCCGAGATCACACTCAACGGGATGGAAAAAGATCCCCACCAACCACACACCCCCAAAACACTTGTTACAATATAGAGGTCTAACAGCCCCCCATTTCCACAACAAAAAGGGGTGTCCGCAGGGGGGGCCAAAGGGCAAATGACCCCCCTTGTGGGGTTTTTTGGTAAAAAGGCAAATTTACCCCCCGTGGGAGTTTAGTGTTAAAAAACCCACCACAACCCCCATTTTCCATACGATAACGTGAGGAAAATCGACCCCCCCACATCGGGCCTCGGCTGGGGTTTGGTTAGATAATTCCAAGGATGTGTCGGGAACATCGGGGTGGGCCCGGACCTGTAACCTGGAACTTCCCGGATATCCGTAACCCTGGGGCCCCTTGAACCCTGTTCCCCGGTGACTCCTGGAACTCCTGGTATTTCCCGCTGGAATCACAAAGGTCCCCCCTCGACCCACTCGGGGTTTGCTTGAAAAAAATTATGTGATGGGTTAAAAAATCCAATAAAATACCACCATTCAGATTTCAGCGTGCATACTTTTTCACAAAAAATCGTAAATAAGGACCCCCCTCCCCTGATTTGGGGTCACGCCTGAGTACCATATTCGACTTATTATTCCAAAACATTTGTGGGGGGTCTTATTTTTTTGGGGTAAGGGGTCATAGCCCCGCAAAAAAAACATTACAATTTGCAGCATGTATGTCAAAAGCACCTTTAAGTGGCCTCAAATTTTTTTGAAATTAAAAAGAAGGGGTTTTTGATGTCCATAAAAACTCAAATTTTAACATTAAGGGTTATCCTTGGTACCTGGTCAGATTATGCCAGACTTTCACATCCCTCATATTTAAAATAAGGGTCCAAGGTTGTTGGGTTGAGAGGTCCAAAGATGGCAAAAAAATAATTTATACCATTATTTGGGCAATATGTATGCGATTGGGAAAACCCCCTCGGGTGTCGCGCTGCTGTTTCTCATGAAAAAGGAAAAAAGGTCGAGAACCAATTTTTCCTGAAAATCGGTTTCTTTAATTATTGTTGTTTAAAATCCTGCAACATCTCTGAAAAATATTTGGGCTGAAAATCGCGTTTTAATGGTTATAATAAAGATTGAAATGGCCCGATGTGTGGTGAGAAGGGAGGCAGCCGTGAGCAGTCTACCTGCGCAGCCAACGTGCTGGACTTCATGCTTGTTGCGCAGGGGCGCGCGAGGTGAGGGAAAAAAAAAAAAACAGAGCTTGTAGAACGTGAAGGACTGAGAATGTACACATTCTTTTGTTTTTTTTGGGGGGTGTAGGCCTATTCACTGACTCATTGTCAGCGCATCTGAACAATGGAAAACGCTTCTGTCTCAATGAAGCAGAGTTTTCCCTCAAGTTATAGGTCCAAAGACAGAAGGAACAGGATTACAAACAGTAGGCGACACCTCTCCGTGGATCGAGGCCTCGAGCCCTGTGCTTCTTAACTGCCAGTCTCATGTAACTCTTGCAGTTTATCACTACAACTGCGATTAGGCTACTAAATGGCACTGAAATGTAGATTTCATTTTTTGATTGGATAGCTCACATGCAAACCTTACACTAAAGCGCCCGTGTGATTTATTATTGGGAAAGTTTAATTTACTGGCGACTGTGTTGTTGTCATAGCCTAATAAACGGTTGCTGCTGAAATGAAATATGTTAATGTGGTCAAGACGGGCTTGTTAGGTTTCTGTATTTAAGTTGCCTCATAGGATCATCTCAGATTTGGAAAGATTAAAAATGCTTTTATAGGATCCGTTGCCCAATGAATGTGTTCAGTTAAAAATCTTTCTGGGCAGTCCGTTTCCAGAGTCAGTCTGAGATACTCGGTGACTTTAACCTAGTAATGTCAGTCATTTACCGCGACGCACCGGACAGTATAGAGAGCGGATGAAAAACGTTATTGCCTCTCTATTTTTTGTGCTTGCCTGCTGCAGAGGGTCAAAAGTGGTCTTGTAGCATACTATTCCGAGGGCAGGCACATAGCGGAAAACATTCTATTTTGCCGGCGGTGGTACACACTTTGTCATAATATGCTGTTGGCTGATATTGGGTGTCGTGAATTTGGCCATAACTGGCTCACCCTAACACAGAAGCGTTCACTGGATCATCTCACGTGTTGAAAAAATGCTACCTATGCATTTATGTCTTGCCGTAACTAATGACGTTCAGTAATGACATCTTAAAGTCAATTTTTCAAAGTCAAGCTGTGATGCACGGGACTTTCACCCCAGTCTTTCAAATCACTCATAAGTCCCTTTCAAAGCGTAATGCGTGAGATAGTGAAGAAGATAAGCACGGAGAAAACCTTTTTTCTTCTGTTATGTCTGTGCTATGACAGCAGAGGGTAAAAAAAGCCAAAGCGGTCTTCACCGTCATGTGTAGCCTACTACAAGTTATTCCGAGGCATGAGTAGTTTTTTTTTTGCGTGCAGCTGGTGTTTTGAATCGCGCAAAACCATGTTTTACCTCCGAGCAGAGAGCTCATTGCACTTTTCCGAGACACCTGAAAAGCTTTTTGCTGATATTTTCGCTTCATACCCTACCTGTGAACAATGGCTGGTCCAACAGCCCTACACGTCATTCGTTTCTTAACCCGGATGGAGATGCTTTAGGAACCTATTTAAAAATGGCACCCCAGTTGGGCAGTACGTAAATTACGAATAGGCGACATGACTACTAACTGGACAGAGGACCCAGTGAGAGCAAATACCTTTTCGCTTTTTTGAGACTACATGACTATACATGACGAATCAATGAATAAGACAATTTTTAATTTGAAAGGATTCCTATAGGCCTACACACAGGCCAGTATGTAGCCTATAGACGGACCCACAGTTAGGCCCCCAAAACCCAAAAAAGGGCATTTTGGGTTTTTTGTTGGTCGTTGGAGAGACAAAAAACACAAATCAGGCGCTATAAGTGAACAAGTAATTAAAATTGTATTCTGTTAAGCCAAGCAGTTTGGGGGTTGGGGCAGACAAAAAATAACACGATGGAAATGACCCCTATTAGGCCTATACGTGAAAAGTAATGGAAATTACATTCATTCAGCCGAGATTTGAAATTTAACAGAGCATGTGGTAGGCCTAGGTAGTGTTTGATGAGTAGCCTTCTGTTATTACTAACTTAATGAATATAATAATAATAATATAGAATAATAATAATAATTAATAAGACGAATAAGAATACTAATAATAATAATAATATATAATAATAATTGTATCAAAACCAAGTGCAATGTGCTAGGCCTACTCTTGGTGTGTTGCATCAAACAATAGGCCTATTTTTTTTTTACAGTGTTTTGTAGTGCCATTGGATTACAAATTTAAGACTTTGAAGATAAATAAATGAGATTAATGAATTCTTTGAATTTTGCTTTCATTCAGGTATTGCTTCTGGAACTTATTTTTCTGAGTAGTGGATATGATCATCTATGATGTGAAAAGAGCAGTAGTTTAAGCCCTAGTGACCCTCCGCAGGTTAGGCCTATTTGATAATCTGAACTATAATTTCTTTATTACAAAACATTATATAATGTATGCTTTACCAAATCCAAGGTAACTAATGGACAGGAGGGGCAATTCGAGAGTTCCCTTTATAGGTTGCAAATTCACTCCATTGGACATATCCCTTACTCTAACTAATCCAATTATGCGTTGTGGGAACTGTGGGGGCGGAGCAGGTGCTAGTTCTATGATGGCTACTTCAGATTATTTTTTTGGGTGATGGTTAGGGTGGGTGGGGCCTTGTGCTATGGTCATGGATGAGAGCAAAATTCAACTAGAGACAAAACAGAAGGAGGTAGACTAAATCTTTAAGAGGTACCTTGACCAAACAAAAACGTCCTGCCTCCTATCTCCCACCATCAGTGAGGCATCCGGAAATCGTATGAGGAACGCTACACTGCTTCCAAATGTGTGTGACTGATCCAAATTCCTGATAAACTTATAGATCTGACGAAAGGACAGAGCTATCTTCCTGCTTATAGAAAACACTAATTAGATCTATAGCTGTCTTACAGTTAAACAAACGGAAATCAATTATTGACTAGCAGTCGGAAGTAGGACTAGGAACATTACAATTGTGCCGATGTGGAATTACAACTATTCTTACAAACTAACGAACGAAAGATGATAATGATAACTCAAGCACTGGAAAGAAAAGCTAACTATAAATAAGGGTCTCCAGGGTCGCTGGGAAACCAGTTATCAGGCTACCTGGGGATTACGAGCTGTCCCAAGTACTAAGAATGGGTTTTTGGGGGGCCCCTCAATTATGCAGTATCCCAAGAACTATAATATTATTAATAATAATTACTATGATCATAATAATTATCCATAATAATGTGCTATCCATGCTGTGTTAAAACAAGGATTTTTTGTTTGTTTGTTTCCTTAGTTGTTTCTTTGACTCAAACTCAAAACTAAACACATTACGTAAATAAATCAAAGAAAAAATAGTTGCAATACCTACTCTGGCCCCACCAATACCTCACATACTCAACCTCACATTTTCCTAAGTTGCAATACACTACTCTGGCCACAAGTGCTCTTGCATTGTTGCAATACCTTCTCTGGCCACACCCGCCTTGCCATTAAGTCTTTGCTAATACCTCCTTTTCTGGGCGACCACAATCTCCATACCCAACCTTTAGAGTGTTTTTTTTGGTTTTTCTCAGAAGTTCCTCCAAACGACTAAGTATGACTGTTGGCGTAAGTCTCAACTATTTGATAGAGACGAAGATATGAAAAATAACGAAAACACCTTTGGAAAGAGGCTTGAAATTGACTTTCAAATGGTAACGAATATCTCAAAAATGTAAAAATCCCAGCCATGTGAAGGGT
>NW_026944778.1:0-10977 GCF_034702125.1 Engraulis encrasicolus
ACGCACAGCACTCCCCACACCGCACACACATCACCACACACACACACACACCTGAAGGCCTCTGTAGTTTTTTTTTTAGATTAATCACAAATGACTGTAAGCATGTGACAGCAATGAACCTCATTCTCACTAGAGATGGGCCCTGGTACTGGGGGGAAGGTTGCACTTTCAGGAGGATTGTGTGTGTGTGTTGGTTGTGTGGTTTCTCGTGTGTGTGTGTGTGTGTGTGTGTGTGTGTCATGTGTGTAGTGTGAGTGTGTGTGTGTAGTGGGGTGTGGATGGTTGTGGTGTGTGTGTTGTGGTGTGTGTGGTGTTGTGTGTGTGGTGTAGGTGTGTGTGTGTGTGTGTGTGTGTGTGTGTGTGTGTGTCAGTGTGTGTGTGTGTGTGTGTGTGTGTGTGTGTGTGTGTCTTTGTGTGTGTGTGTGTGTGTGTGTGTGTGTGTAGGCCATCTGTTTCCTGTCTGAGGTTAGCCGCTATTTCGTCTTTTGCTAATTACAGCTTCAGGGTCAAAAGTCATACTCACTCTCTACCGCACACCACAGCTCACCCCCTGCTATGACGTCAATGTGTGTGTGTGTGTGTATGTGTGTGTTGCCTATTCTGCATGACATCAGTGTGTGTAAGTATGCGTGCATGTGTGTGTGTGTGTTTGCGTGTGTGTCTTTTTGTGTCTTTGCGTGTAAGTTCCAATGCCTGTTTTCCATAGCGTCATTATCATTGACAGCACCATGGGTTTTCTGTGTAAATGGGATGGGTGCATGGAGAATGTGGAATATGTCCTTCTACAAAAACTGCGCTTTTACGGTAATCAGGCCGTCACTCCTAGGGTGTGTCCCCTTAACCCATTCTTGCTGGTCCTGGAGCGACATACTAACCGCTGCATTCCAGGTTCTTGAGATTGTTTCTGACCTCGTTTTTATTAACAATGTGGGTGCATTTTTAAGTTAGAGCTAATTGACAACATATTCCTAATTCCAAATTGAAGGTTCCTAGACTTTTATATGGCACATTTATTTCATCTTTCACTAGCAGGTAAACATTGACGAGTTGCTTCTGGTTCTCCCTCACCCCCTTTTTTCTTCCCTCCTTGTGCGTTCATTCAGTGTATGATGGGGCTCTCAAACTTGGGTCCCAGGAAGACAGATGCTGAAGGCACTCAAGGCTTGCAATTTTTTTTACAACTTTTTAATTTGGCTACAGATTGCCTACGCGTTCTTCGGGCGCCCTGATGCGCGTATGGCCTTCCTTCAGAGGGCGTTTATTTCCAGCTCTTGTATGTGCCCTCGAAGGCGTGAGATAGTTTTTTAAGGTTTTTAAAGGGGACACTAGTGTGTGAGAGTTTTCTTTAGTTTGTTTATTTCCAGAATTCATGCTGGCCCCAATTCACGTAATGCTTTACCCTCTCTTTTCACATGAATACTTTACCCACCAGCAATCAAATGCTAAGTAATCCATTAATGACTGGGAAAAATTGCACTTTTCATAACATGAAAAGGGGGATCCTTCTCCATGGTCCCGCCTTTTTGAAATTTTCCAAAAAAAGCCATTTTGTAATTAGTAGCTGCAAAAAATGACTGTTAAAAACTTAGGTACCATACTAGAAAATCTTATTGGTTATTTACTTTAGTAAACTTTCCATGTAAAGATCAAATTTTGGCAATAGCGTCAGTCTCGACCAGTGCCAATACAAACGAGCAGCATAGTGTTGCAGTACTTTGTTTTTTGAACAATTTCCTGCACAGTGTCTTCCCTTTAAATAGGGAGAGGGCACCGCTGTTGCGTACAAGGCCTTCACCAGGGTGATACGGAAAAAACCCCCTTTCATCCATACTGTTTTCCACCAGCGGAACGCTGTAAAGGGCTGTTCCGCACATAGGGCTCCGACAAAGTGGCATGAGCACTGCTTGGGCAAAACTCGATTTCATTGTTTTCAATAGAACCCCTTGCACACTTGCCGGCGCCGATGTCCGCGGGACATTCGCCGATGTCGTATACGCAATTAGAGACACGTTCTCAATGTTTTTTTTTCTCCTTTTTTTTTAATGCCCTTTCTATTTTATAGGACCGTCTGAGATGGTGACAGGAAGTGAGTGGGACAGAGAGATGGGGTGGGATCGGGAAATGACCATGGCCGGACTCGAACCGCGGTCCCCGTGGGCATGCAAGCCTAAATGTGGGGGGCTTAGCGCGCTGCGCCACAGCGCCCCCCCCAGACAAGTTCTATTTTGTCGACGCCGCCCATTGACCAATGTCCAAGTCGTAATGCACAGCACTGTCGGACGCAAACGTCGGAAGCAAAGTGCGCCGCAGTGCTGTGCATTACGACTTGGACATTGGTATTCTGCCAACAGCTAATTTATGAAAGGGGCCATGTCTCACTTTGTACCCGTTTTTTACGAAACTTGAAGTTAAGATAAAAACTAAAAATCACCTGCCTGCATTTGGCTGCACCCCCCACAGTAAACAAGAGAGGGAGATAATACAATGTGAGCCTTTGGCTTGCTAACTTTTGGCAAAATGCACTTTCCCAAGGCCTCTCAATTCAGTAAAAGGAGACAGAAGAGGCGAGAGAGAGAGAGAGAGAGAGAGAGAGAGAGAGAGAGAGAGAGAGAGAGAGAGAGAGAGAGAGAGAGAGAGAGAGAGAGAGAGAGAGAGAGAGTGTGTGTGTCTCTGTGTGTGAGAGAGAGGGTAAAGGGTTTTCCCAGATCGCATCACATATATTAGGAGTTGGGCATTGCTGTTGTAGCTCATTTATGAAAGGGGCCATGTCTTACTTTGTACCCGTTTATTGCTAAACTTGAAGTTAAGATAAAAACTACAAATCACCTCCCTGCATTTGGCTGGCCCCCACGGCTATGGTAAGAACCAGTCCAAGCTGTCATCAACACTAATAAACGATACAGTAAGAGAGTTCCTTCTATACGCGGTAAATAAGATTTGGAGATAATACAATGTGAGCCTTTGGCTTGCTGACTGTCGGCGAAATGCACTTTCCCAAGGCCTCTCAATTCTGCAAAGAGACAGAGGGAGGGATAGAGAGAGAGACAGAGAGAGAGAGAGAGAGAGAGAGAGAGAGAGAGAGAGAGAGAAAGAGAAAGAGACAGAGAGAGAGAAAGAGTAGAGCTGAGATGAGAGAGAGTATATGTGTTGTTTTCCCTGTGTCATGGTTTTCCTCACTGCTGCAGATGAGATGCATTTGCTTTGCTCGCGCTGATCCTGGAATTGGAGGCGCCCATTTTGGGCCTGTTCCACTCCCCCCGCAAGCAGCACAGTGAACCTTGTGGGGGACGGTGCTGATGTGTGTGTCGTGTCTGTTGTGCTTGTGTCCTGTGTGTGTGTCTGTGTGTGTGTGTACACGCGTGTACGGGTACGGCTGCGAGTGTGTGCTGTGTTGTGGTGTGTGTGTCCTGCTGTGTTGTTGTTTGTGTGTGACTGTGCGCACGTGTGTGTGTGTGTCGTGTGCACAGCGCCGTGTGTCATGATTTATTTAATGCTGCGTGCGTACGCATTCGGCATTTGCGTGTGCTGTGTGTTGTGTGTGTGTGTTCGCGTCGGTGCTGCATGTTTGTGTGTGGTGTCGTCCTCGTGTGTATATGTGTGTGTGAGTGGTGTGGTGGCATGCGTTTACCTCGTGTGCGTGTGTGCTGTGTGTCCGTGCCATGCGAGTGTTGTGTGAGCATGCCGTGTGCATGTCTGCGCGGTGTGTTTGCGTGCATTGCGTGTGAGAGAAGCGTGCGTGGCACCATGTGTTTTGTGCTGTGTGTGTGTTGTTTTGACTCCCTTCGCTCAGTGGTGTGTTGGCCCTCGACTTTAAGACTCTTTGTTCAATTGGTCTTTACTTACACGGTATTCTCTTCCAGTGACCATCTTCATCTCTACTTGCAATGTATAACCCATATTCAATTCATATTTTTCCCCTTTCTCTCTGTAATTCGCCGTGTTTCAAAACTCCTTTAACTGGATGTTTCATCGGGAACTGTTAGTCTGGACATGGCTCTGGTGCACGCTGATCTTGCTCGACAAGGGGGGGGGGGGCGGGGGGGGGGGGGGGGGGGGGGGGGGGGGGGGGGGGGGGGGGTGGGGTGGGTGGGGGGGGCGGGGGGGGGGGGGGGGGGGGGGGGGGGGGGGGGGGGGGGGGGGGGGTGGGGCGGGGGGGGGGGGGGTGTGCGGGGGGGGGGGGGCGGGGTGGTTGCAAAAGTCGGCATGCCGTTTTTTGGTGGCGGGGTAGAGAAAAGAAGAAGCGTTTGTGCTGGGGTCTTTTCGGGACATTATTTCCAACATAACAACTTAACCATACACACCATAGCCAGTGCTAACAATTGCGAAAAATTAACATGACAACTTTTACCCAAACATTTTCTTTCTCCCATAATTCCCCCTCTTGTTCACAATTCCTGCCACATTTTAATTTTTTTTTTTGTCATTTTCACTTTTTCCTCAATCAGCGGTGAGTTTTTCCTCAAAATGAGCAAGGTTGTTTAGAGCCTATGCTTTAACAACTTCGCGTAAGTTTGCCAATGGGGAAAAAATCCATATTGAAATGAAAAAACAACCAAAGGTACGAATGGAGTTAAGCAACTTTTTCGGTTTTGAGAAATTCACCCCAGGTCTGCAGGTTGCAAGCCTACTATCTAGCCTATGCTATTAACTCAACGAGCCCACATACGCCCCCCTCCGGTCGATAGGTCCCGACCTAAACGCTGGTCAGCAGCCACAGTCTCCAGTGAAACAACCACACCACACACACACCATGCACAGTTTTTCAGGGCCATTGAGAGGCCCATCTGCAATATCCTGTTCCTTCAAGTTGTCCTCTTGGCCTAACCGACCGCCCTCATGCATTACGTGCACCTACATTACATTAGAGCTTTTAGCTGCCCCGCCTATTTTATATACGAAGTGATCTTCACAGTTGATTTAGGTTTAGTTTAGTTGGGTGGTGATTTGAAAACCTGACAAACCTCCTTCTGAATCTAGAAGGCATCAAGTGCTGCTAAAACCACTTGGTGAGTCCATCACAACACAAGCCGACTCAGAGTGATCCGTCTTCCTGCTAAAAATAAAATACCAGTCAACCATGAGAAGTGTCCTCCTTTACCTGAAAATAAACTTTAATCACAAATTTTCCTATTCTAACCGGTACCACTCCTCTCAATCTATACGCCTTTTCGCTAGATGGGAGGATTTCCACTGAACACACACATCACACAGCACACNCACACACACACNCACACACACACACACACCCCCTCAATCATCCACACACACACACACACACACACCACCACCAACACAACCCAAACCACCCACACCCCACAACACACACACACAAACACACACCACACACACACACCCACAACACACACACACAACACACCACAACCACACACACAACATACATGGATCTCCATTAGACAGTAATGTGACCGTAGACATTTGCTTTAATTGTCTGTATGCAGCCAATCTGGTCCTACGTCCATATCTCTGATCCTATGTCCATGTATTATACCCTGGTCTATGTCATTACTGGGTCTACTGTCCCCTTTGCCTACACCTGACGATTTAGTCTAATGTCTGCAATGGGAGAGCCAATCGAACCGCAACTTTTCCAAATTCTTTGCTATGAACCTCCAGTGCATGTAACGAAATATGACAATAAACAACTGACTTTGACCTTCGACACCACACACAACACACACCAAATCACACACACCGAACAACACACACACACTAACCACAACACACACCACACCAATCCCACACACAACCCTACCACACACACAACACACAACACAACCCACTCCCAACACAACACTGCCCTGCGTTTTTGTCACCTCTTAAGGAATGTGTCCGAGCCCCGCTCGTCCAGTGAGGCTTACCTTCACCTACCACCGGTGCCACTCACTTAACTACCTAATCACACCACACACAACACTACACACAACCACACACCACACAATCTCCACACCCACACACACTACAACACCATCCACCACACACACCACACACACACTCACACTACACACTCAACTCACACAACCTCCACATCACTCAACCACCCACAACTTCCCACAACCACACTGCACACTCTACTCACATATCACACACACATAACAACACGCACTCACACTAACACACACACACACAGCACTCACTACAACACACACCATCACCACATCAAACACCCTACCACCAACTACACTCATCTCACACACACACCAACAACACCCACAGCACAACACACACTCCACACCCTACACCACCACACACACACGTAATCACACAACAAACCACAACATCCATACACAACACACTGTTGATATGTAAGCAGGTCACCGCCAGTGCGGCAGCTACCGAATACTTTATCCTCTCAGACCGTCTCCATGTACCGCTTCACCACTGCAGATTCATCTGTCCTCCTTCACGTCCCCCCCAAGAACAAATCATGTCCCCCTTCCACCCTACCAACACTCACACACATCAGCAACACACACCACACCCAAACACACACACACACACACACACGACCACATCACACACACACACAGCCACATCACCAACACTGTTGCCACCTTAAGCAGGGTTCCCGCGTCTCCAGTGGGTACTACCCGGGCAACTACTCTCACTACTACCTTCCACACACAACACAACACAAACACACACACTCACCACTACCACCACACCACCACACACATCCACACACCAACACACCACACACAACACAAGTATCACACCGTCTCACCATCACACTCACTCCACTCACCCGCCAACAAAAACCCAACACTCACACAGCGCACCTCACAAACACCACCACCCACCCACATTCACACCCTACACACACTACACACGCACAAACACACCACTCACTCACACACAAACGCACACGACCAACACACTCACCCAACACACAACACACACCACGCCACACACAGCGACAGCACCACACAGCATCCACCAACACATCACACAACCACAACCCTTCCCACACATCCAAACACACACACAACAAACATGCCCACACACACACACACACCTCACACACACACTACACTACACACTACACTACACACACACACACACTGATTTGTATGTAAGAGGTCACCCCATGTCGGCAGTACTCGAGATACTTTTTTCCCTCCCCAGACTTCAGGTCACATCCATCCGCTTTTCCACTGAGTCATCCTGTCCTTCCGTCCACCCCCCCCCAATACGATCATTCAATGTCCCTCCACACTCTGTTCCCGCCCTTTCCAACCATCCTACACACAACAACACACACACACACACACACACTACCACTCTCCACACCCCCTCCCCTTCTCCGTCCAATGTCTGGCCAAAAAAAATGGCCCCCCACCTCCACCGCCCACCTGGAAACGTTATTTCTGCTTTCCCGTCCCTCCTTTTTCCTTCTCGGTAACTTGTAGAAAGAAGGCGCATCGACTTGACTACATAGAGCCAACTGGTCTACTGCTGTCCTGACGTGTGTGTGACTGTGTGTTCGTGTGTGTGGTTTGTGTGCTGTGTGTGTGGTGTGTGTGTGTGTCGTGTGTCGATGTGTGCTGTCGTGTTGGTGTGCTGTGTGTGTGCTGGTGTGTGTTCGTGTGTGTGTGTCGTGGTGTGCTGTTGTGTGTGTGTTTGTGTTGTGTGGCGTGCTGTGTTTGTGTGTAGGTGTGCGTGTTGCTTTGCTGTGCTACTTTGTTACCCTTGTTCACTCTGGTTTAAACCATGGTAGCCCCCCCCGCTCCCACTGCTGGTCAGACCGAGGGGCGGGGGGGAACAAAAACAGCTGGAGGCACAGGTGAAGAGAGAGAGAGAGAGAGAGAGAGGTCGCAGAGAGAGATGAGAGAGAGAGAGAGAGAGAGAGAGAGAGAGAAGAGAGAGAGAGAGAGCAGAGAGAGATGCAGCAGAGAGAGAGAGAGAGATAAAAAAATGACAGAGAAGAGAAGGAGATGGCAAGAGGATGTTGAAGAGAGTAGAGAGAGAGAGGCAGATAGGGCAGAGAGAGAAGAGAGGAGAGAGAGAGAGAGAGAAGAGGCAAGAGATAGGCAAGGGAGAGGAGAGAGAGAGAGGGGGAGAGAGAGGAGTGGAGAGAGGAGAAGAGATGGGGGGGAGATGAGAGAGAGAGAGAGGGGGAGAGAGAGGAGGGTGAGAGGGAGAGAGGAGAGAGGAGAGAGAGGAGGAAGAGAGGAGAGAGAGAGGAAAGGTAGAGAGGAGAGAAAGACGAGAGAGAGAGAGAGAGGGAGAAGAGAGAGAGTGAGGGGAGGGAGAGAGAGAGAAGATGAGAGAGAGAGAGAGAAGAGAGAGATAGAGAGAGTAGGAGAGAAGAGAGAGAGAGAGAGTAGAGAGACAGAGAGAGCGAGAGAGAGAGAGAGAGAGATGATGAAAAGGGGGGAGGGGGGGGCATTGCATCCAGCTGTTTTGATAAGACTTCCCCATCAGGAAATAGCTGAAGGAAACACAACACACATGCACACACACACACACACACACACACACACGCACACACACACACACACGCACACACACACACACACACGGACACACACACGGACAACACACACACGACACACACGGACACACAGACACTAACAACACAGCCTACACACACCCAAACCACACACACACACACACAGCACCGCATCCACCACATCCACACAACACACAAAGACACAACACGCACGCATCAATCGCACACCCACGCACACGCACAGACGCACACACATATCAATACGGACAAGACAACACAAACACACAGGTGTGTTGTGGGGATTTCACCCACCAAAATCGAGACACTGAACTAATTCGTTCTAGACTATAAGCATCAACCACCTAAACTTAATCATACACTGAACTATCAGACCACTGAAAGTTATGAAATTCAAACTTCAAATCCCTAAACCTTGAACTTAAACTCCTGTCTCTAGACTGCATGCACGCTAGACCAGCCTACTGAAAACAGCACAGACAATCCATTTTACTGCTACTCTGTGTGGTGTGTGGCATGTGGTATGTGTGGTCTGTGTGTGGTGTGTGTGGGGTGTGTGGGGCATGTGTCTGTGTGGTGTGCTCTGCTGTGTGATGTGTGTTGATGGTTGTGTGTGTGGGGGGTGTGTGTGTCGTGTGGGGTTTGTGTGAGTGTGGTGTGTGTGTGAAGGTGTGTTTGTGTGTGTGTGTGTTATTCGTGTGGTATACGTGTGTGTGTATGCGTTGGTGTGTTGTGGTGTTGTGTGTGTGTGGTTTTGTGTGTGTGTGTGTGGTGTGTGTGTGTGTTGTGTGTTTTGTGTGTGTGTGTGTGTGTGTGTGCGCGTATACGTGTGTGTGTGTGGTGGTGTGTGTGTGTGTGTGTGGTTTGTGTGTTGTGTTGTGTGTGTTGTGCGCGTATACGGTGTGTTGTGTGCCTTCTGACCCCAACAAGCTTTGTTTGTCTAGTTCGGGCCCCCAGGGTACCGACTTGTGTACGTTAGGGGGTATCAAATGTCCAGTTTACGCACACACTACACACAAACGACACACACCACACGCGCGCACACACACACACATACAACACTACACACACCCCAAACCACACACCACCCCCACACAACAACACAGAAACAACACAACACAGACAAAAACCCACACACAACACACACACACACACACACACACCCCACAACACACACACCACACCCACACACACACACACACACACCCCACACACACACACACACACACACACACACACCCCAATCAGATCAGTGTCCATTCCCCTGTAACACCCTTTCCATCTTGTTTAACACATGGGCAGGAAATCTCTGTTGGTATGAACACGAATGGTTAAGACCCCACATGGGTTGGCCTTTTTTTGCACACCCCGGGGTCACAAATCCTCACTTTTTTTCCGACAGAATTCGGACCCCCCAAAACCCCAAATTTCACCCGAAAAATGCATTTATAGTCAATGGGGGGCGCCGACAAATAGAATTGCTCAATTGCTATCCGACACGGAGAATGTCCCCGGACATCGGCGCCCTGTGCGTGTTCTATTGAAAACAAAGGAATTTGAATTTAGCTGAGCAGTGCTCAGCACTTTGTCGGGCCCCGGGGTGCGGGAAACCCTTACACCCCGCCCTGGCGCAAGGGATAATCTGTTTTCCCTGTATTGTAACCCTTTGGACCAAAACCGGACCCGTGAAGTGGGCTTAAGTGGCTCCGCCCTTTCAGTGTTTTTAACCCGTTAGGGATTGTAAATACTAAAAAATGCTCCAAAGGTCGGTGGGATAGAAACTAATGCATCCAGCCCTTTTAACCCCTGTCTTTTCTACCACCCGAACCCCTGAGCTTGTTTTCCAAATTTGAAGATATCCTAAATTTTATTATATTCTACTTCTATTCATTTTTTCTATTTTATTCTATTCTATTTGTTCTGTTCTTTCTGTTCTGTTTTTTTTTCTTTTGCTATTTTTTATTTATTCTATTCTATTCTATTCTACATCTACTGTATCTATAATCCCTGAGTTCTGAGTGCTGAAAATGAGAGCGTGTTTTCCCCCGATACAGGCATGTTTTTTGGCACCCGATGGTTTTCACATGGTCCTTTTCTCCTTTTCCAGTAGTGGTAATGTAATACCAAAACCAAAAGCACGCCCCCGCAACCGCACGCCCCACCGCACGCACGCACGCACGCAACCACGCACCCAACACACACACCACAAAACAAAAAAACCCAAACACACACCCACACACACACACACAACACACACAACACACACACAAACACCCACACACACACACGCACCCACACACACACACAACACACACCCACACACCACACACACACCACAAACACCCCACAAAAGGGGAGTAGTAAGACTTCCTTCTAGCGATTTTCAAAGAGGAACTAACCCCGAGAATTTTAAAAGGATGGCACACAAACCAAAAAAAACAAACCACCACACACACACACCAAAACACACACACCCCCCACACAAAAAA
>NW_026944779.1:0-134795 GCF_034702125.1 Engraulis encrasicolus
AACTTTTGCTCTCCTCCATGGCCATTGAACTGCCCTGCCCCATCATCCACCATGACAGAGATCCCCAGAGCATGGAAAGGTACCGCCTCTGAGCTATCAACAACTGTTCAGTGCACAGTCCACTAATAGAGACATGTCATACAAAGTGCTCTTGTGTGCATTTGATCACAGAAAGTGCAATGGATGAATTTCTTTCAGTTTGTAGAGACTTCAAAAGACATGTGAGAGTATCTATAGGTTTACCACTGTGGAGAAGTCTTGACAAAAAATTATCAAGATATAAAAGGCAATCAAACAAGTATCACACTAATTTGAGAAATATAATATGAAGAGTTCAGGTGCAAAACCCCCTAAGTGCCATTTCAGAAAATAATCTCAATTCATTTTTATTTAATACAGAGCTATCAAAATTGCCATTTGTAAAATTTTATTCATGTAATATAACTATTAATATGTATTATCAAGTACATGAATGTAAACCAAACCAACAACGGGTTTCTCTAAAAATATAAAAGTGCAGGTCTTCAGAAATGGAGTTAGGGGGTTTTGCATCTGAACTCTTCATATGTAGTTATTGAATGAAGGAATGATAAAGATTAGGCTTCTCGCTGCAAACAAAAATATTACAAGGTTTTAGACTCATGCACAATTTCATCTTTGCTTAAATAGCCTACTAATAAAAACAACAACATGGTATAACTCTCAGTCATGTGCAATGTTATTCTTGCTGTGTTACATCAAGCAATTCATTTCCAAGTGCTTTGGTTTCCCTTATAAGTTAATCTATGCTTGAAACAGCCATCCTCAATTTATTGTTCAGGTTGAGGACGTGTCACATCATGTGACCGACAATACAATTAAATACATGTGGGTGGGTGTGGACGTTTTTTGAAGAGGCGTGTGTAAAAAGTGTTGGGTGGAGTATACGTGTAGGGGGTGTTGCATTGTTACAAACTGACCCGTTTGCCGTCAGGCATGTGAAATGGAGGCCCATTCTCCCTCACCTTTAATGAAGTTAAAAGATAACCATACCATCTACATCAAGTGCACAATGGAGCAAGCAATGTAACATGTGCTGTTACTGACTAGCTCACAAAGCAAGGCACAACATGTAGCTGACAAATGCCATAAGCCAAAAGCGCTATTAGCTTGCTTGCAAAGCAGGTAAACAAGCACTATGCTGTGCCATGCTGACCAGCCAGCAGGCAGGCAGGCAAATAACTAAAGCACTCTGACAGTCCAGGTTTATATACAGGCTCAAGAGTACCATGTGACCAGATTGATTAGGAGTTTTTCAGGTGCAAGCAATTGAATCATGATATACCAGCCCTAAGTAATTAGGTTTGGCCAGGCGCTGATGGACAGATTGGTTGTGAGGGGCCTGCTTGTTACCGGCAAAGGTGTAACAAGTTCTCAAGTTATTTCTTTCACTCACCACATCTTTTGTGTGATGTTGTGTGCACAGCCAAACCTTAGATCAACCCAACCAAGTTGAGTTAAATGAATGAAATGGAATAAAAAAAAATAGATTGTGTACATGATTAAATCTGGAGGAAATACTGTTACTAATATGTAGACGTACATGATTCAATCGGGTGGACAGTCATCATTGTTTATGCTCTGAACAACACAGTATAAACAAAGTTGGGGGAACATCAGGAGCACGTCTAGGGAACCAGACGTGACCAGACCTATAATGTAACCATCAAGGTTATGGGAACCATATGGGAACGATGAGGGAACAAACATGAAAAGCAATTAAGGTACGGTGAGAGAACGGTGAGGGAATGGAATGGGAACCACACATATATCGTTCTGGGAACTTAAATTAAACTTTCCTGGCAACCCAATGAGAACCGAAACAGAACCAAAAATGAAGTATCCGAAACGTATCCAGAACCGAACCGGAACCAATGGCTGCTTGGTTTTTACTGTAACCAAAGGGAACGTTTCTAAGTGGTAGATTTTGGTTTGGTAATAACCCCAACCTTTAGAGAACCAAAAGTCAAACATTCTCTTTACGTTCTCTGTTACTAGGGTATGGGGGAGGGATGTTGTAACTGGGGATTATTTTGGGGGCTTCTCTCCCTTGCATGAATGTGTGTGTGTGTCTATTGGGCGAGTGAGAGTGCTTGCCCCCTTGTGCGCATGCGTGGTTACCTGGGGAACCTTGACTCAATGTAGAGTTAACTGGAAGTTAATAAAGATGCACCGGCATGTTCCCGAGTGTTACAAACGAAGTGACTGACTCCGTTATCTTATTATTAAGATGTTAAGCTAAGAAGTTTAAGTTACAACAACTTTATAATAATGTCTGCCTAGTAAAGACTTAGTAAATAACTTACTAATGATGAACAAAACATTACCATAATTTTTTATCATTAACTAAGTTTCATTAATGCTTCATAAAATATCTACAAATAATATATACAAGACTTTACATACCTTATAATATTTACATACCTTGTAGTATTTTATTCATTTACAAGCTATTTGTAAATGTTTGATAAATATAAGATATTAACATTTCCTAGTCATTTACAAATATGTGTTAATGTTTTGTTCATCAATAGTTAATTATTTATGAAGTCTTTATAATGCTTTTTTGCATCCATTACTATAAAGTGTTACCTGTGTGGGTTATGATGTTAATGAAGTTTGCTCTGTTCTATTCTTCACAGGGCATCAGCTTCACTGCAGTTCCAACGGAGCAGAGTTTAGTAGAAAAACACATTCTGCTGCCCCACAGAGAGGCCGTACCCTTGCAGCCAGTGTAAGAAGAGCTTTAAGACTAAAGCAGAAGTCCGAATCCACCAACATGTTCACACAGGAGAGAAGTCATTTTCATGCACGGACTGCGGAAAGAGTTTCTCAGCCTCTTCTAACCTCGGCAGTCATTGTCGCGTTCAGACTGGAGAGAGGCCGTACGCTTGCAGTCAGTGTGACAAGATATAATACAAGTAATACAAGAGCATCATTTAGGGGGGACTGCCTAAGTCTGTTTAGAAAGTCCGCTTTTGGACAAAGTGCCTTCTCAGTGAAAACAGTAGGGGTATGAAATAGTATCCCTGTAAATATTAGGCAAAGCAACACACTTAGTAGTTTTAAATCAGGTCTTAAGAAATGGCTCAAAGCGGGGCAGCACTGTGGACATTTTTAGTCACTGAGCTTGTTTTGTGTGTTGTTGTTTATTTTATCATATATCTCCTGTATTTTGCTGTTGTAGTTGTTTTTTTTAACTACAGTGAGTCCAATATGTATTTGATCCCTTTCTGATTTTGCCGGTTTGCCGACTAATAAAGACATGATCAGTCTATAAATTTATGATAATATGTATTCAAACATGGAGAGACAGAATATCAAAAATAAATTCCGGAAAATAACTTAAAATAATATATTTTAATTTATTTGTATTTAATTTAGGCAAATAAGTATTTGACCCCTCTAGCTAAAGAAGATAAAGTGCTTTGTGGCAAAGCCCTAGTTGTCTAGCATTGAGCTCAGATGCTTCTTTTAGTTGATGATAATGTTTGTGCATATAGTAGAAAATATTTTTGCCCATTTTCTTTGCACATTATCTCTAAAACATTAATAGTTTGTGGCTGTAGCTTGGCAAATGGGAGGTTCGGTTCTCTCCAAAGAATTACTATACGGTTAATATTTGGAGACTGTCTAGGACACTTCACGACTTTAATATGCTTCTTATTGAGCCACTCCTTCGTTGATTTGACTGTATGTTGTGTATTATTGTCATGTTGGGAGATCCAAAAATGGCCCACCCTTCAGTATAGGGTCATTCCACGCCAAATCTCCGAATCATCCCGCACGACCATCTCAGATTTGGCAGAAAAAAATCAAGGAGGTTCACAAACGTCCCAATAGGAAAAGTGCAAAATTATAGCTCTCAACTCCTCATAGTTTTGTCATTAAAAATGTTTTTGTCAGGTACCCCCCTGACTCGTTTGGAACAGACTTCTCAGAGAGCCCACTTTCAGATTGCCGTATCTAAAAAACTGCTTTAAGTAGGTCCTTACAAATTTCAAGGGGTAACATTTGGAACATGTACTTGTGAAATGAGGATTTTCACACATCCTCTTGTCATTTACCACCGTTTTCTGGGGGCTTAAAGTTGCTTGAAAAATTCTCACCTTTGAATTTGTGGGCATCTTTGAAGGACTGTGGTAAGCGCAGTTTTAAAGACAGAGGTTTGATATGGACAGTGTATGTTCCCAACCATTCTGTGCATGTTATGTTGAAAGACTGATCTTCTGCGATGAACAGTTTAGAAAATATGAAGTCTTTAAAATGGAAAAACTGAAACTTGGTGCCATCTTTGTCATGTTATTAAAAAAAAATGTCACGACTGACCACCATATTATCAACAGTTTTGGAAAGATTAGATGTCTGTTCTTAACATATCCAAAAACTGTGATGGTATTCTGCCTCATTTGGTCACAATGATTTTTCAAAAAAACACTGTTGTGTGACTTCCACAGCTCCTATGAAAAATTGATATTAGTGGCATCTTCGCCATGTTATACAAAAGAAATGACAGAACTCACCACTATGACATTCACAGTTTTAGAAAGACTCAATGTCTGTTTTTAACATATCCAAAAACTGGGGTGGTGCTCTGTCTCATTTTTTAAAAATGGACTTGTAAAAACGACTGTGTGACATCTGCAGCTTGCTGCTCTATTGAGGTGGGGCCCCTGCTCTGATCTTTGCAGGCTACATGGGGGCCCTATCTACCAGTATTTGCCATGAGGCCCTATGTGCAATTGTTCCGCCACTGTGAATGACTTGAGCAATTTGAGTCAGACATTTTTGATACAAGATATTTGACTTGAGCATTTTCGACACTCTCAATATAATACGGCAAAAAAGTAAAAGTGGCTGTTGACAGAGGATTTTTTTCAGCTTTTTCAGTAACTACATTTCAGTAAATCAAAGGTTATAGACGTGTGTAAACTTCATCTTTAGGCACTGAAAACCAAATACCGGAATAAAGTGATGAAATGTTGAATCAATGAAACATCCCCATAGATCTTAAAACAAGTACATCCTGACTATGCCCACATCTATTACAATTCATAACAATCTTTAATAACTTGTTTACAGCTTTGATGCAGTTCTGAGACCTGCTATGGATTATTTTGGATTGTTTATGAGATATTATCTTTTATCATGTGATTATTTTTCCTACATTTGATTTGTGTTTTACTCCATGTATACAAGTATGTGCATTTATGCAAACTTATCAGGGTTAACGTAGAACATCAAACATTAATGCTTGCATTGTTCAGCTCTGTGACAAAGTTGATCCTTGATAAACATTAATTTAGTATTGCAGTGGTCTAGCACCATGCTCAGGGTAGCTCAGTCATGGTGATTGGAGGGGCAGGACAGCTGTTTAGTCAGGTTACCTCCTTACGAACAGTCTCCTCCTTGTGTATCATCACTGTTTTTTTCTCTTCTCCATGATAATAGAAGTGTCCCACCCCCCCAAAAAAACCACGACAAAGGTGACCTCTTCATAGAACTTGGCCCCGCCCCAGTCCTAACCATGACCGAGGAACCTAGCGTATTGTATTGGTACATGGTAAAGGTCTATATGTCGAATCATTTGATATGCACCTCTACTAACAGAGCAAAGGTACAAAAGTGATGGGAAATTTGAAATGTTCTGAATTACAATATGAAAATATCTATACAATTAAAAGATATTTGTTTAAAAGAATCATATGCTGAAATAAAGTTCAGCAAACATCCTGCATCAAGACTATGTGTTAACAATGCTACTTTACAAAATCAGAATGATTCAATTAATTTATCACCACTGCAATTCAAGACTTACTTTACGGTATAATAGCAAAATGTTAACTCCTACAGTGTTGAGGTTTAAACACATGGCCATAACCTTTAATTCACGGACATTTAGTTACCAAAAAATGTAGTTACCTAAAAGCTAAAAGAAAAAGAAAAATAATAATGGTATATAAATCACTCAACTGTTTCTTGACTGTGCTTCAAAAATACTCAAGTCACATTTCTTGTATCAAAAATGCCCAAGTCAAACTGCCTGTCATTCACAGTGTCAGCCCAAATAGATTGGCACCCAAAAGTCTGCAAAGGTCATGATTATGGCCCCTACCACAAATTCAGGAGGGCCCTGGACAAATGCCCTGCTTGTCCCCTTATAGCTCCGCCCCTGGTAATTCATGTGACTTAGGCATTTTCACAGGAGCTGCTGATGTAACAGCAAAGGGGTTTTTCAAGAGTCATTACAAGACATTGATGCAGAACACCATCCCAGTTTTTGGATATGTTACAAACAGACATCCTATCTTTCCAAAACTGTTCAGTTCATTGTGGTGATTGCTGTCATTGTTTTGGTATAGCGTGGCAAAGTTGCCCCCGATATCAGGTTTTCATAAGAGCAGTGGAAGTCACACAACAGTGGGTTTTTAAAAAATCACTGTGACCAAATGAGGCAGAATACCATCCCAGTTTTTGGATATGTTAAGAACAGACATCTAATCTTTCCAAAACTGTTGATAATATGGTGGTGAGTCGTGACATTTTTTTTTAATAACGTGGCAAAGATGGCACCAAGTTTCAGTTTTTCCATTTTTAAGACTTCATATCTTCTAAACTGTTCATCGCAGAAGATCAGTCTTTCAACACAACATGCACAGAATGGTTGGGAACATACATCGACCATATCAAACCTCTGTCTTTAAATCTGCACTTACCACAGTCCTTCAAAGATGCCCACAAATTCAAAGGTGAGAATTTTTCAAGCAACTTAAAGCCCCCAGAAAACGGTGGTAAATGACAAGAGGATGTGTGAAAATCCACATTTCACAAGTACATGTTCCAAATGTTACCCCTTGAAATTCACAAGGACCTACTTAAAGTAGTTTTTTAGATACAACACTCTGAAAGTGGGCTCTCTGAGAAGTCTGTTCCAAACGAGTCAGGGGGGTACCTGACAAAAACATTTTTAATGACAAAACTATGAGGAGTTGAGAGCTATAATTTTGCACTTTTCCTATTGGGACATTTGTGAACCTCCTTGATTTTTTTCTGCCAAATCTGAGATGGTCGTGCGGGATGATTCGGAGATTTGGCGTGGAATGACCCTCTAGTGGTGGAGGGAAGGACGTTTGCACTTAGGCTTGCACATTACATGTCTCCCTACATCCATTCGTTGACAATGTGAAGTTGTCCTGTGCTTTGGCCACACACACACCCTCAAACCATAATGATACCACTTTCATGCATGATGGTGAGGAGGGTGTTCTTGGGATCATAGACAGTAGTACTCTTTCTCAAAACACATTGAATTGTGATAATGCCAAATATCTTGATTTTGGTTTCATCTGACTACAGCGCCTCCTTATCATATCCTAAATCAGTCTGATGTCCGTTGGCAAACCTCAAGTGGGACTGCACAGGTTCCTTCTGAAGTAAAGGTACCATGTGTGCACTACAGGATTTTAAACCTCAGTGGCATTAAGTGCTACCAGTAGTTTTCTCAATGATTTTGGTCAGTAGCTTTGATATCATTGCCTAGTTCATACCGTATAGCTCTAGGGTGATTTCTTTCTGTTCTCATGATTATCAAATCCCTACAAAAGGTCAAATCTAGCCTGTCTAGCCAGACAGGCTGATGGATAGTCATTTTGTATTCCTCACATTTTGGAAGAAATGCATCAACAGCTGGGTCATTAATACCCAGTCTCTTTCTTGTGGCTTTGCAGCCCATTTAATCTTTGTTCAGGTCTAAAACCGTGTCCCTGATATCATTTGACCACTCTTTGGTCTTTCCCATGCTGGTGAGGTTGGAGTGTGACTGATTCACTCATACTATGGACTGATTCTGCTGATTCAATGTGTCTTTTATGCATGTTAGTATGTACAGGTGTCTTTAATTCAGATGACAAGTTGATCGGAAGTGCCCATCTGGTCTGTGGGCCCGGAACTGTAATCAGTTGGCAGGGGATCAAATACTTATTTTGCTCGATGAAATGGAAATAAATTAATATATATTCTCTTCAGTTAATTTCTGGATTTTCTTTTTGATATTCTGTCTCTCCATATTAGAATACATATTATCATAACATTTATTGACTGATCATGTCTTTGTTAGTAGGCAAACCAACAAAATCAGCAAGGGATCAAATACATATTGGACTCACTGTATGTACATGACCTTGAAATATAATGTAGGTCTATTTGCAAATAGTGCACACATTGTATTATTGTCACATTTTTTGTATCATTATTAATTGTAATCCTTTTTTACCTTAACACCTTGCTGCCCAGGGACTACAGATGGAAATTAGCCTTAGGGCTATAATCTGGCTCAATTGTATGTTGTGCACTGTCCCTGTCAAATAAACAATAAATGAAATAAATGAAATGAAATGAGCTTTAAGACAAAACAAAACCTTGAAGTCCACCAGCGTGTTCATACAAGCCACATATGTGATGCGATCTGGGAAAACCCTTCACATGGTGGGATTTTACATTTTTGAGATATCGTTACCATTTCAAAGTCAATTTCAAGCTCTTTCCAAAGGTGTTTTCGTTATTTTCATATCTTGTCTCTATCAAATGTTATACTTACCCAAAGTCAACTTAGTCGTTCGGAGGAATTCTGAGAAAAATCACTCTAAAGGTTGAGTATGGAGCTTGTGGCCAGAGGAGGTATTGCAACTATGCAAGGCGATTGTGGCCACAGTGAGTATTGCAACTATGCAAGGCGATTGTGGCCAGAGAAGGTATTGCAACTATGCAAGGCACTTGTGGCCAGAGTAGGTATTGCAACTTAGGAAAATGTGAGGTTGAGTATGGAGGATTGTGGTCAGAGTAGCTATTGCAGCTATTTTTTCTTTGATTTATTTTCGTAATGTGTTTAGTTTTGAGTTTGAGTCAAAGAAACAACTAAGGAAACAAACAAAAAACATCCTTGTTTCAACACAGCATGGATAGCACATTATTATGGATAATAATTATGATCATATTAGTAATTATTATTAATAATATTATAGCTATTGGGATACTCTGTTTAATTGAGCCATTCTAAGTACTTGGGACACTCTAATCCCCAATGGAGACTTTATCATAGCTAGTCTTTCATTCAGTGCTTGATTATTATTATCATCTTTCGTAGGCTATATTAGTTTGTAAGACTAATTGTAATCCACATCAATACAATGTAATGTTCCTAGACTTTCACCATGAAGGACTTATTTTCTTTGATCAGCTGTAACACAGTATAAGCCTACTTTAAAAAATGCAGGATATTAGTTCTTATTTTCTCAGATCACTACCTAGACTTGGGATCACTCCAGGAGACAGGCACTGCTGAGAAGCAGTGCAGCGTCCTGATACAATGGTCCGGATGCCTCACTGATGGTGGGAGATACGGGTAGGACAGTTTTTTGGTCAAGGTACCTCTTAAAGATTAGTCTCCTCCTTCTGTATTGTCTCTAGTGGAATTTTGATCTCATCCATGAGCATAGCACAGCCCCACCCCCCAAACCATCACCACAACTGCGGTAGCTCATCATAGAAGTGGACTCCGCCCCCAGTCCCTCACCATAACAGGATTGCTTAGAGTAAGGGATACCTGCAATTGAGTGGTTCCCGACCACACATAATTCTCCACTTGCCTCAGATCTACTATGTACCTTGATGTTGACGATGAAACATTCAACAAAAATAAATGTATTTGACAGAATCCGCGATTAGACTATGGAATGACCTTATATTCAAGTGAAGGGGCATTATGTTTAATTACTGCTCCCTGTAACGATGGTGATTTTCACTTCAGTACTTAAAAAATTAAGTCTCAGAAGCAATAGGCTTCCTGAATGAAAGCAACATTTAAAGATTTCATTAATCTCATTTATTTATCTTCAGTAAATTTGGAATCCAATGGCACTACTTCTGAGGACAACACAACACTGGAAAAAACAAAGAATAGGCCTAGCACATTGCACTTGGTTTTGATATTCAGATTATTATTTGTATTTTTATTATTATTATTATTATTATTATTATAGTAAATAGGCTAACAGAAGGCCACTCATCAAACACCACCTACCACATGCCTGTTAATTTAAAATCGGTTAAACGAATGTAGGCTAATTTCATTACTTTTCCTGGGGTCTTTTTTTTCTCTCCCAGAGACCCTCAAACTGCTGGCTAACTGTGGGTCGTCTATAGGCTACATACTGGCCTCTGTGTATAGAATATAATTTCAAATTAAATTGTGATTCGTCATGTAGGCCTATAGCCTAGTCATGTAGCCTATTCGTAATTTACTGCCCAACTTTTGCCATTTTAAAATAGGTTCCTGAAGCATTCCACCAGGTAAAGAAACGAATGACGTGTAGGCCTATTCCTTCCATTTTACTGTTTAGGGTGTGAAGCGAAAATATTAGCAAAATGTGTCAGAAATGCAAAATGGGAACTATCAGTGTCTCGGAAAAGTGCAATGAGCGCTCTGTTCGGGAGGTAAAACTTGGTTTTGCGCGATTCCATAACACCAGCTGCACGTGTTATGGAACATAGGCTATAGCCTATGCCTCGGAATAGGCTACTTGTATAGGCTACAGTACGGTGAAGACTGCTTTGGTTTTTTACCCTCTGCAGCAGGCAGCACAGACATAACAGAAGAGAAAATGTTTTCTCCGCGCTTATCTTCTTCACTATCTCGCGCGTCGCTTGAAGGACTTATAGGTGATTTGAAAGACTGGGGTGAAAGTCACCGGTGCATCTCAGTTTGACTGAAATTTGACTGTTGAAGATGTGTTAACTGAACCCATTAGTTAGGCGAGACATAAATGCATAGATATATTATTTTTCAACATCTGAGATGATCCAGTGACGCTTCTACAGTGTTAGGGAGACAGTTATGATCAAATCCACGACTCTCAATTAAGCACAGCGTATGACAAAGTGTGTAGCCTATTCAGCGCGGCAAAAGAATGAATGTTTTCGCTATGCGCTGCCTCGGAATAGTAGCCTACAAGAGCAAGAGCAAGAGCCTACTTTTGAACCTCTGCAGCAGGCAGCACAAAAAATAGAGAGGAGAAACTTTTTTCTTCACGCTCTTCTTCACTGTCCGGTGCGTCGCGGGAAAGGACTGGCATGAACTAGTTTAAACGTCACCGAGTAGGCTATCTCAGATTGACTCTGGAAACGGACTGCTGAAGACGTGTTAACTGAACACATTCATTTGGCACGGTTCTAAATAAAAGCATTTTAATCTTCCACATCTGAGATGATCCGATGAGGCTTCTTTAAATTACAGAAACCTAACAAGCCCTGTCACATCTAGCCTACATCTTTCAATTCAGCACCGTTTATTATGACAACAAGTAGGACACAGCGCAGTAAATTAAGCTTTTCGTTATAGATAAATCACACGGCCGCTTTAGTTTTAGGTTTGCATGTGAGCTATCCAATAAAAAAATGAAATCTACATTCCAGTGCCGTTTAGTAGTTTAATCGCAGTTGTAGTGATAAACTGCAAGAGGCACATGAGACTGGAGTTGAAATGCACAGGGCTCGACGACCTCTCCGATCCACGGAGAGATGTTGCCTACTGTTTCTTTGTATTCATTGTTCCTTCTTTCTTTAGACCTGTAACTTAAGGGAAAACTCTGCTTCATTGAGACAGAAGGCAGATGCGCTGACAATGAGTGAATACACACGTGTAAATTCTGAGGCTTCAAGTCTACAAACTCTGATGTTTTTTTCCCTCAACCTCGCGCGCCCCTGCGCTACAAGCGTAGTCAGCACGTTGGCTGCGCAGGCAGACTGCTCACGGGTGCCTCCCCTCTCACCACACATCGGGCCGTTTCAATCTTCATTTTAACACATTTAAACAGCGATTTCAGACAAAATATTTTCAGAGGTGATAGACAAGATGTTAAACAACAACAATTTAATGAAAAACCGATTTCAGGAAAACATCACTTCTCGACCTATTTTCGCTCTTTCCTGAGAAACGGCCAGGGCGACATCGGACGGGTTTTCCCAGATCGCATCACATATGTGTGAGTGTGTGTTTGTGTGTGTGTGTGTGTGTGTGTGTGTGTGTGTGTGTGTGTGTGTGTGTGTGTGTGTGTGTGTGTGTGTGTGTGTTGGGGCTAAAACCTAAAGAGGAAGAGAGAATGTGTGAATGAGAGATTCAAAGTTGTTGGCATGAAGTAGAGAGAAGAGTAGAGTAGAGAGTAGAGTATCGTTTATTGATCCCAGGGGGAAATTAAGGTGTCAAGCAGCATACACACATAAATAAAGACATAAAGACATTGTCTACAAGACATAACACACATATTTACACATACAATAATCATATATAGCTCACTGTTGCATACTTATTGCCAAGGCATCTCTCTCTCTCACACACACACACACACACACACACACACACACACACACACACACACACACACACACACACACACACACACACACACACCAAAAATGTAAAGTGTCCACAGTGTTCACATGTGCCTTAGCTAAGTGGCACATAGTAGCCAAGACAAGGTGGCCATAAAGTGTCCAGGAGTGTCCATAGTCTCTCTGCCTAGTACAATGTCCATTGTATTCCTTAGAAAAAGAGATGGGGGGTTAAACACAAGTCACCCCCTGTGTCACTCCACACACACTCACACACACACACCCACACACACACACACACACACACACACCAAAAATAAAGTGTACATAGTCCAGGAGTATCAGTAGTCCGGGGGGTTACACACATCGCCAACTGAGTCTCTACACACACACACACACACACACACACACACACACACACACACGCACACGCACACACGCACACACACACACGCAGCTGTGCATTCCGCTGAAAAGGAGTCGAAGGGTAGAGAGTCCAGGTAAAATAGAGTGTGCAGGAGTGGGATCTGTTTATGCAGTCCAGTCCCCTATGATGATCTCTCTTTGTGTGTCCTTCTGTGCAATGTTGAAAAGCTGAATGGCCCTGGGTACAAAGGACTTCCGCAGCCTGTCTGTCTTGCAGGAGATGGCGCGCAGTCTGTAGCTGAACAGGCTTCTCTGGTTGTCGAAGACTGGGTACAGTGGGTGCTTGTAGTTGTCCAAAATAGAGTCCAATCTGCTAAGTGTCCTCTTGTCGGCTGTGGTTGTGAGGGCGTCCAGTTCTGTGCCTACAACAGACCCTGCTTTCCTCACCAGCCTGTCAAGCCGTCCAGCATCTCTCTTCCTAATGCTGCCACCCCAGCATGCCACAGCATAGGAGAGCACACTGGCCATGGCAGACTGGTAGAACATCTGCAGGAGTCTGTTGCAGACATTGAAAGATCTCAGCTTTCTCAGAAAGTAGAGTCTGCTCTGGCCTTTCTTGTACAGTGCATGTGAGTTGGCAGACCAGTCCAGTTTAGAGTCCAGGTGAACGCCCAG
The DNA here is from genome assembly GCF_034702125.1 of Engraulis encrasicolus. Taxonomy (NCBI): domain Eukaryota; kingdom Metazoa; phylum Chordata; class Actinopteri; order Clupeiformes; family Engraulidae; genus Engraulis; species Engraulis encrasicolus. The sequence goes on from NW_026944779.1 coordinate 13,465, forward strand.
GTACTTGTAGGTGCAGACTGTCTCCACTGTCTCTCCCTCGATAGAGACAGGCACCAGGGGTGGGGTGGTTCGCCTGAAGTCAATCACCATTTCTTTGGTTTTGGTGGTGTTCAGCCGCAGCTGGTTGGTTCTGCACCATTTGACAAAGTTTTCCACCAGTCCCCTGTACTCCCCCTCCTGCCCATCTTTGATGCATCCAACAATGGCTGTGTCATCCGAGAACTTTTGCATGTGGCAGGTCTTCGTGTTGTAGTTGAAGTCAGTGGTGTACAGGGTGAACAGCACGGGGGAAAGCACCGTTCCTTGTGGAGCTCCAGTGCTGCTGACAACAGTCTCTGATGTGAGGTCGCCTAGTCTGACGAACTGGGGCCTTCCTGTGAGGTAGTCTGTGATCCAGTTCACCAGCCCCGTCTCCACTCCCATCTGCAGTAGTTTGTTTCTCAACAGGAGTGGCTGTATTGTGTTGAAGGCGCTGGAGAAATCAAAGAACATGATTCTAACAGCACTGCTTCCTTTGTCCAGGTGAGAATGCACTCTGTGCAGCAGATACAGAATAGCATCCTCAACTCCCACCTTCTCCTGGTAGGCAAATTGTAGTGGGTCTAGTGCGTGGTGAACTTGGGGTTTCAGTATGTTGAGCAGCAGCGCACGCTCGAATGTCTTCATTATATGGGATGTGAGGGCTACCGGTCTGTAGTCGTTTAGTTCTTTGGGGTGTGGCTTTTTGGGTACAGGTATGAGGCATGAGGTTTTCCACTGTGTGGGCACCTTACCCGCATGCAGACTCTTATTGAAGATGTGTTGCAGTGGCTCAGCTAGCTCTTCTGCACAGGTCTTAAGTAGTCTGGCGCTGACCCCATCCGATCCGTTGGCCTTTGGCTTGAGCCGTCTCAGTGCGCTCCTGACTTGTCCTGTCGTAATCATTTCATTTATTTAAACTCGAAGAATCATTGAGGGCCCAGCCCTCATTTACAATGATGTCGAGTAAAACAAACAATTACACATATAAAATTATATATAAACAACATACACAATACACCATAAATCATATAAGAGGTAAGAATTAAGACAAACTATGAATTAAAACTTATGAGTTAAAACAAGTGCAAGTATGTGATAAAAAACTTCCCAGTGTAACTTTAAAATGTTCTAATGGCACAAAGGCTTGAAGACCCATCCTTTGTTGTAAGTTATTCCAAACTGAAGGTCCACAGACACTAAAAGCCGTTTTACCCAGTTCAGTGCGGGCATAAGGGACCTCCAGTAAAAAAATTGCTGCTGCGGGTTTGGTATGGGTTGGAGTGCCAAACTAAAAGAGATGAAATATAAAATGGGAGTTTGCCAGTGAGGGCCTTATAAATAAAAATAAAATAATGCATGTCCCTTCTGTGAGAAAGTGGAGCCCACCCAACTTTATCATATAACAGGCAATGATGTGTACTATATGGATCCCCAGTAATAAAACGAAGAGCTGAATGATAGACAGTGTCAAGTGCCTTCAGATTAGAGAGTGGTGCATGTCTGTAAATAATATCACCATAGTCAAGGGAAGACAGAAAAGTAGCTTCAATTAACTTTTTTCTGCAGAAAACAGGAAAGTGATATATTTATTTCTGTGCAGGAAAGATAGCTTTTGTCTGAGCGTAGTGACAAGACAGTCAGTATGTTTCTTGAATGTGAACTTGTCATCTAGCCAGATTCCCAGGTACTTATAATGTGATACTCTCTCAATAACAGACCCATCTAAAGTAGATATATTAAAATCATTTTTCATGCCATGCTTAGATCGAGTAAAGACCATACATTTAGTCTTGCTTACATTAAGTAGAAGCTTAAGACCAATGAAGGCATTTTGTAGGATATTAAAAGACTGCTGCAATTTCTCCAAGGCTAGCTGTACAGAATCTGCAACACAATACAAAATTGTATCATCTGCATATAGATGAATAGAGCAGTTGGAAAGGAGAGAAAGTATGCTATTTATGTACATGGTGAAGAGTACCGGACCTAATACTGAACCTTGTGGGACCCCCTTGGTTATTAGCAGGGGGTCAGATTGAGTATTACCCAATTTTACAGTATGGTGTCTGTTTGAAAGGTAGCTCTGGAACCATTTACAGGCACTTGCACTAAAACCAATACCAGGCAGAATTTGTAGAAGCAGAGAATGGTCCACGGTGTCAAATGCTTTGGATAAGTCCACAAAGATGGCAGCACAATGTTTTTTCTTGTCAAGAGAAGTGATAATATCATCCATTACTTTAGTAGCAGCAGTAACTGTACTATGTTTAGGCCTAAAGCCTGATTGGAGAGGGCTCAAAATATTATTGGTATTTAGAAATTCTTTGAGCTGATCATTTACCAACTTCTCTAGTATTTTTGAGAGACACGGTAGCTTGGATATTGGTCGATAGTTGTTAGGGTCAGTCTTATCACCCCCCTTGTGCAACGGGGTAATGTGTGCAAATTTCCATAGTGTAGGGACAACTCCAGTGGAAATAGAAAAATTGAAAATGTGCAATAATGGCTCTGCTATTATATATGCCGCAGTGCGAAGAAAAAGGGGATCTAGGTGGTCTTCTCCAGTGGATTTCCGACTATCAATTGCTAATAAAGCAGATAGCACTGTATGCTTAGACACAGGATGAAGCCTGAATTCCAGATCATCGTCTCTGACATTGTCTCTGATACGCATATCATGTCCAGCCCTAGGTATAAAGGAATGATTATTGCTATTGTCAAAACTTTGACTGGCTAAAGAAAAATGTTTGTTAAGAGCACTGCAAATGTCTGATTTGTCTTGTAGTAGACAATCATCAAACTTAATTGAAGAAGGCATAGGTGTAACAGATTTATTGTTTTTGTAATTTACAGCCTTCCAGAATTTTGCAGGATCAGAGTACGAACTAGAGACAAGGTTAAAGTAATAGTCAGATTTAGCCTTTCTTACAGATAATGTACATCTGTTCCTGATTTTCCTGAAACTTGCCCAGTCGGAGGCATCCTTGCTCCTCCTTGCTAATGACCAAGCCTTATTTCTTGACTGAAAAAGAGAGGAGAGTTCAGGGGTGAACCATGGGTTTGTTCTACTTTTTACTCTTATCTTTTTAAAAGGTGCATGTTTGTCAACAATGCAAATAAATGAGTTTGAGAAAAACTGTAGAGCCAAGTCAGCATCAGGAATTTCAGTTGTTAGATGAATGTCACTTTCATAGAGATCATTTAAAAAAGCTTGCTCATTAAAATGTTTCATAGTTCTTTTAACCAAAATGTGAGGCAGTGCTTTGGTTAGAGTGCTGTGCCTAATACAGGCAATGGGACAGTGGTCGCTGACCCCTAAATCAAAAACACCACTTGCGCTAATTTTGTTCATCTTATTAGTAAAAAGTAGATCAATAAGAGATGATTTGCTAAGGTTCTTAGAGTTTGGTCTTGTTGGATCATTAATAAGTTGATCCAAAAATAGACTCGAGAAAACATCTCTAAGATGTTTGGAGGCATCAGTTAGCCAGTCAATATTAAAATCCCCAAGAACTAGAACTTCTGAGTCAGTGAATCTAGATATCAATTCTGCCAGCTGATCTATGGATTTAGAATCAGCTGACGGGGGTCTATAGATCCCAACTATTATGAAGGAGTTGTTATTGGTGCCATAATGAACCTTGAGTGCAATAAATTCAAAGGATTTAGGTTCACTTAAGGAATACAGAAATGTGACAGAAAAATGTGACTTCACGTAAATAGCCACACCCCCACCCCTCCCAACCCTGTCAATTCTAAATAAATTGTAGCCTGAAAGGTTGACTTCAGAGTCATCAATTTCACTCTTCAGCCAAGTTTCTGATAAAACCAAGATATCAGTGTTAGTTTGAGCAATTAAAATATTTAGGTGGTCCATTTTATCTCGTTGCAATATACTTCTGATATTGAGGTGGATTAACCCAATGCCTTTTCTGTCCTTAAAAACACATGGATTGTCCAAGCGAACAACATCAGGGGTAGACTCCAATGGACATGTAGCATTTATGACTTCAGGGCTTAGTCCATTAGGAGAAGAATTAGGAAGGACAGTCTCTGGCAGGGAGATATCATTGCAGATGGGCAGGCTTGGGCATTTCCGAGGAGCCATCTGCTGGCCAAAGGAGGTAATTGAATGGGAGGGTGAGCAAATAGCAGCAGAACCCATATTAGGCCTACTAGTTTGAATAATGAGCTGCGTTGGGTTATGCTGTGGAGAATGTCAAAGTGTGCTGGCAATGAAATGAATGAAATTAGTGGTTAATTGCTGAATTCCTCGGGAGTTTGGGTGTACACCATCAGGTTTGTACAGATGTGAGTTTGTCCAGAAGATGTCAAAGTTGGCAATGAAATCAAAACCAGCGTCGCTGCAAAAGTTTTTCAGCCAATTATGAAGACTGAGAAGCCTACTGAAACGTTCGGAATGTGTGGAGTTGAAAGGAATCGGACCTGACATAATGCAACGCTTCCCAAGACTTTCTACAGTAAAGCATAACGTTTCTAACTCACGCTGCAGTTTGAGGGAGTTTCGGGCCATTACGTCATTCGTCCCCACGTGCGCAATAACAATGTTTACATTTGGATGCACGTCGAGAAGGGTGGGGATGAGTTTTGATATGTCAATAATCCTACCTCCAGAAACGCAATAAGTGACAGCTCTAGGTAGAATTAAGTGTCTAACAATGGAGTCGCCGACAATAAGAATTTCAGGGTCACACTCAGCGTCCCCATAGATCGCTGTTGAAGAAGGAAGTTGCAGTGACTGTAAAACTGGGCCTACAGCTGGGTTGCCATCTGTTGCTGGAGAAACAGCCCCAGCGTCCGACAGGCCAGGGGAGGAAAGAGAGTCAAGAGATGCTTTGCAAACCGATGATCGTGTTGGTGGCGATTTACTTGAGGACATGTCTACAGCATTAGCATTCGCTGGCGTGGATGCCCCAACCGGAGAGTTAGAGTCAGCTGGAAGAACATTTCCAGCTGGTAGCGATTGGCTAGCTGACAGGTCAGCGTCGTTAACATTTGCTGACAAGGGAGGCCAATCAGTCAGATGGTCAAAGTCAAAGTTGGCTGGTGAACGTTGACAGGATCCATCTACCGGAGGAGTTGATGGAGAGGCATCAAGCGATGCATTTTCAGCCACGGATAGCGTTGAGGAGGATTGTCCGACATGCAGGCTAGCAGTACCAACAGCTGATGACAATTCACCAGCAGGATGGTTAGCCAAGTCGCTGCCCGGCGGCTGGCTGGAGGAGTCGGTGGTACTAGTCTCCAACGAAGGCGATGAGACTCTTGGGCGCTTCTCAGCGGCAAGCTCCGGACCTGCTGCGCCACCAGGAGACCTGTCGCGCTTGGATGTACCCTTTCTGCTAGGTTGTAATGGAGACGCTGGTCGTCGTCCCCGCTTTCCAGATGCATGTCCCGGATCGACAAGTCCACCAGGAGATCTGTTGGGGTTGGAGGTAGCTTTCCTACTACCCCTTGGCCGTCGTGGATTCGATGCTTGTCCTCGCCGCTGGATAGAAGACCGGATAGTTGGATCCTTGTGGATTTCATTCAACCGGGGTCCTGGGGGTGTGGGCAGAAGTGCCAGAGGAGCGAAGGAGTTACGGAGTTTTACTCCGATGGCATCACCGCCTGGACGAGCGGGGCCTGGAGGAGGGAAACGGCGATTCCTGCCACGTACCACCGTGGACCAGGTGGAGGCTCGAGGGCTGCACGCATTCACCTTTACATCTCTGCCCACTGGACAGGTTGATCGTGGAACTTCAAGCGAGGTAAGCCGCGCACTAAGATCCGTTTGTTTTTGTAGTAACAGTGAGATAAGCTGTTCTAATGACGCTAGATCACTTTTTACTTCTGTCAGAGTGGTTGAGACAAGCCGCGGTTCACACAGTTCAAACGCCGCCGCCATGACACTCAATGGTGGTAATGGTGGGGGGTGGCTGCTCCGTTTGTAGTGGGGGAGGGGTGGGGAGAGGTTCCATCGGTGTCGGTGTGTCAGTGCAGGTTACTTCAGAGGAGGTGGGAGAAGGAGGAGGGAAGTCCAGTGTGAAAGCTGAGGGGAGAGGGGGGATGGGAGAGGTGCAGGGGACTTCAGAGGAGGAGGAGGAGAGAGGTCCAGTGTCAAAGCTGGGGGGAAAGGGGGGATGGGAGAGGTGCAGGGGAATTCAGAGGAGGTAGGAGGAGGAGGGGGGTCCAGTGTGAGTGCTGGGGGCTGAGGGGGGATGGGTGAGGTGAGGGCTGCACAGACCAAAGGTGTTGAGATGTCTTCAGTGGTGGGAGAGTGGGGAGGGGGGCACCGCATGGTAGGAGTTGTGCCGCTAGCCGTGCAGTCTTCAGATGGGCAATTAAATCTGTTGTAAAACAGATTAAGCTCATCTGCTCTGTCTTTGTTGCCCTCAGCCCCTCCACTCTTTGCACCAAAACCGGTCATTGCTCTGATGCCCTGCCATAACTGCCTTGGGTTGCTTTCCATCTTCCTCTCCACTTTCCTCCCATACGCCTCCTTAGCAGCCCTCAGCTCTCTCTTCAGTTCTCTCTGAGTACTCCTCAGCTCCACAGCGTTGCCCTCCTTAAAGGCCCTCTTCTTGCGGTTCAGGAGTTCTCTCACCCTCCTAGTCACCCAGGGTTTGTTGTTGGGGAAGCAGCGCACAGTCTTGGTTGGGACTGCAACATCCATACAAAAATTGAGGTAGTCAGCTGTGCAATCAGTGATTTCCTCCAGGTTTTCACTCTCCTGCAATACACTCCAGTGTGTGGACTGAAAGCAGTCTCTCAGAGCCTCTTCTGCCTCAGGAGTCCACACTCTGACAGTGCGTGTTGTGATGGGTAGCCGTTGTACACTTGGTCTGTAAACAGGCTGTAGCTGTATTATGTTGTGGTCAGAGGAGCCCAGAAGGGGGGAAGCGTTGTATGCATCCCTCACGTTTGTGTATAGAAGATCAATTGTCCGTTTTTTTCTTGTAGCGCAGTCCACGTGCTGATAAAAGTTTGTCAGTGTGGAATTTAGAGTGACATGATTGAAATCGCCAGAAATTGCAAAAAAGGCGTCCGTGTGCTGTGTTTGCAGCCTGGCAACTGTAGTGTGGATGATGTCGCACGCTGTGTCTGGGAGAGCCCGCGGCGGAATGTAGACGCAGATCACAATGGCGTGCGTGAATTCCCTCGGCAGATAATACGGTCGCAGACTCACAGCGACCAATTCCAAATCCTTACTGCAAAAAGTATCCTTCACAGTAACATGTCCTCGGTTACAGTATCTCTCGTTGATGTAGACCAACAGCCCTCCTCCCCTCTTCTTTCCCGCAAGTTTATTATCGCGGTCCAGTCTTACCATACTGAAGCCGGGAAGTTCGACTTCAGCATCCGTGATGTTGCTGTTCAGCCATGTTTCAGTTAGGCAGATCAAGCTGGCTTCACGGTACTCCCTCTGATCCCTAACCAGAGCAGCCAGCTCGTCCGATTTATTGGCTAGAGAGTTCACATTTCCCATAACAATTGCTGGAACAGGGGGCTTACATCTCCACTTGTTTTCCCGACGCTTAGTCCGTACGGCCGCTCCAGAACGCCTTCCACGAAAACAAAATAAGTCCTTCGGAATATTGGCTGGCAACGCGCACGGAGACTTGCGAAGTGCCATCAGCTGATTCCTTGAGTATGTAAGTCTCACGTTGTCCGGACAAACTCGAAACTTATTCATATCCATAGGATATAATTTAAGACACCTTGTGGTGTTCAGGGCTGAAAAAAGAGACAAGTTGAAAAAGCACAAAAAGACGAAAAACGGATACAAACACGGAGCTACTCAACTTGCAGCCTTACACCAGGCGCACCGGAAGAAGTCTCCAGTAGTGATGAACTCACCTATAGAGTTGGTCACTCTCAGCCAGCGGCTCAGCAGCAGATTCATCCTTTATGAGGACATCAGTCAGCTGCAGCTGTGTGAGACGTGATGTGTGTGATGTCAGGGCAGAAGCCAGATAGGACACGCTCTCATCTGACAGGGGACACCGCTCCAGCCTGGAAGAGACATCAGGATACAGACAACCTGCACATCAACATGAGACACACACCTGTAACAGGAATGTATGCACACACACACACACACACACACACACACACACACACACACACACACACACACACACACACACACACACACACACACACACACACACACACACACACACACACACACACACAGTGATGCTTACTGTAGCTTCTCCAGTTTGCAGTTTTGATGACAAACAGCAGAACATAAAATGTCCACTGCTGAGGCCTCCATGTGACATCTCATCTGGTCATGTGTCAGCTGCAGCTGTGTGAGACGTGATGTGTGTGATGTCAGGGCAGACGCCAGATAGGAGCAGCTCTTATCTGACAAGGGACAGTCATCCAGCCTGGAAGAGACATCAGGATACAGTTATACTAGTTTTCCACCTAAACCCGGCTGTGCTGTGCCGTGCTGTGTTGAGCTGAGCAGGGCTGTCAAATCAGAATGGTTGGCTTTTCCATTCTAAAACGTGCAGCCCCCAAGTAGGTGGCGCCTAAGGCTGCACCTAAGGGACCATCTGACATTATGGGAAGGTAAAAAGTGTCTACACCAGCGAAAAACATTTGCAGAGCATTTTTTCAGTTTTCCTTGTTCTATTTTGCACTGTTTCCACATGCACTTCTGCAGATAAAGTGAGCCAATGATGAACACATGATATTGATGGTTGAAATGTACCCTCACTGGCATGGGTTACTGTTGAGGATATCCAGCTCAGCTGCTTTTCTTAAGCAGCGGTTCTCAAACTTTGTTTTCCTGTGCACCCCCTTGTATATTTGAATGGTTCGCTTACAGCAACTGCCACAACCCACTGCACAACCTTGATTAATATTAAATATAATTATTGGGATTTCATTTGTTTGACCAGCATTGTGGACATTGCACAATCACATGGCATATTTTTGCCTACGAGGGTATAGCTGTAGATAGCAAGCCACACTGTAAAAAAAATCACGTCAAATTTACAGTGAAAAATCAGCTGCTTTGGTTGTACAGTGACAATGTATTTGGCTTTATGGTCAAGAATGTTAACATCTACAAAAACAGCAGTGCTCTCACCCATCCTCCTCCATGACTATACTTGTTACTGTCCTGCAGTGTTCACGCTAGAATTCTCACTGGCCGGACAAGTGGCCGGCTGTATTGCAGAATACCGGACATTTGAAATATCTAACGGACCTTCCCTCAAATAGCCAAAAACACACTCCCTAATGGGTCAAAGTGTAGTAAATTGGTCTTTTCTGTCAGCAAAACTTACATTTCACTAACATTTCGCCATTTGGCTGGTGTTAATTTAGAGCCCTGCTTATGCGCACGGGCCGGGGAGTAAACGCGCGCTTTCTTTCACACACTCGAGAGCTCGAACTGAAAGAGAAAAAACAGCCAGCCAACGCTGTGCGCAGATCCCTAAATTATCAACTCAAACGGTGTGTTTTATCAGCAAACCCCAAGAGGATTTCCCTACTCAAATTGGGTGACGAGGCGATGCCTGTTATAGTGCAGCAGCCTAATGGTATCGACGCTACTGACATTTGAACTGTATTGCGTTGTGTTTCTTTCTGCGCTCTCGAAAGTAATGGAATTGACACGTTCCGTACGATGCTCTATATGGGCTACACGTTTTGGCCGGTGATGAAAACAATAAAGCCATGCATGCACTTTCACTGGGACTTCTCGCGAGTCCCTCGTTCTCTGGAATGTTTAACTTGACCCTCTGTAGCCTACTTGGAGATCCAGCATCATTTTTCAGCAGAGGTAAAAGTGAAAGTGATTCGATGCGATGCTGCGCATGCCATTGAGTCCCAAACCGTTAGACTTGACTTCGCAACTGGGCATGAAGGTTTTGCAAAATGCCCTTTGTTCTGTTCACTGATATAATGATAAAAATAGCCTACAGGGGTGATAGCAGTCCGGCGCCGCGCCGGAAATCCGGCGTAGCGTGGCTGTAGGAAATATATATTTTTTCGATATTAATAAAATAATTAATAAACTATCTTGTGTGCTTTCATGTACGGTGAAAATAAATGAGCGCGCAACAGCCTGTTGTAAGACACGCGAAAGGAACCCAAATGAGCAGCAGCCCATAACATTGTATCTATCCTGACACCTAGCTGTAAAATGTAACATTTTTTTTATGTCTCGAGTCACTGGCCACAAGCACCACTGGCAGCAGAAGCAGCGCCTAGATCGACCGGTAGTTCTGGTGAAGGGAACTACAAAGTGTCCGGTGGTGCACAGATAAGAGATAGTTAGCCTACAGCAGTGGTTCCCAACCTGTGGGTCGGGACCCAACCTATGGGTCACCAAAGATCCACAGTGGGTCGCGAAGGCCTCTTGATTTTAAGGGGTTTAATTTTAATACCATATATAGCCCATGTTGAATAAATGACAAATGCATAGAAGCAACAAAATTCAAGTGCTACATTAAACATTTATTCTGATTTTGAACAAAGACGAATTGAGGAATAAAATGATGACTAAAATGAGTTTTCGGAGGAGACAGAGCGTATCGAGTGACTTCCTCTCATATGGGAGCTGGGTCACCAAAGCTTACAATGGTAATAATATGGGTCCCCGAAGAAAAAGGTTGGGAACCACTGGCCTATAGAGTAGACTCTACTGATTACCCTTCTTAGACATTTCACTATGGATGGAGGCAAATCCGAAAATGTCATCTAGTTCTACTGAAGAAACGGAAGAAAATACTGTAGGCCAAGTTTAGACAATTTGGATTCCGATAAAAATTGGCAACAATGTTAGCACACATCCACATGGCTGGCTTGCTTTGTGATTTGGGTGTGTTGAACCGTGTGGATGTAGCCTAAGTGGAATACTTGTGAAGTTATGTGATCAAGACAACGTTTGAAGGTAAGGCGATTTGGTTATTAATTTACTCGCTGTGGCATTGTGTGGCGTGGGCCCGATTTTGGCTTGTGCTGGCTAGTATTGCTAGCCTCATGCTTGGAATCACTGAGAGAATATGTTTGAAATATATTCGGCTTTTTTCCTTCATTCATGTGCGCTAAATGACTGCGCAATGTTGACAAACTTTGATGGCGGTAGAACTAGATTCTTTCAAAAAAAAAAGTAGTATGCTCAAGACGGTAGGCTATGCCCGTCATGGTACTTTTTTTCTTGATGTGGTGCGTTAAATGTCTGCATTGGAATAGCGGCTACCATTCGCAGCTCGTCCAAATGACTGTGGAATGCTTGAAATTGGACCTTTATGTTTCACATTTGAGACATGGCTTAACCTGCAACTGTGTGACTGCTTTGGAATGGATTGAATCGACCAGTCTGTGCATAACGGATGCATCAAGGTTTACAATTTACCACTTTAGAATGATTTGGGCATCCCTGCTTCACCCTTTGAAGTGTGAGCTGGGTTCTTGGATGTTGGTCTGTTGATTGAGACAGAAAATACCGGAACTCGACAAACCATGTTTCAAAAACTGATTTCAGGGAGATGTTCATAATAGTTTTGTTGACTAAACCAACCAACCAGCGCGCTCTCTATAATCAGTCGCGCTGTGTGGAAAAAAACTCGAACAGCCTCCTCGCACAGGTTCACACAGCCTTTCCATTGCGCGCGCTCCATCTCGCCCGTCTGCGTAATCGAATCGAATTATTCCACACACGATGCACAGGTTATCTTGCCTGCACGGTGTCACTGGTATTACAAAAAAGGGGATACTTTAGCCCGACTCATGCAGGGAGCCATCATCAATAACACAACTCCAAATGTCTGGATTCCATTTCTTGTGTCCACCGTGCACATGCAGTGAATGTTCATCTTATTGTCATGCCCCGGGGCTATTTTCATGTAGCGTAGTTGAATTCGGTCCTGTCTTTGTTCATGTTGTTTTCTGTTGTTATCTTTGCAACTCATACAATGCGTGTGTGCGCGCACGCGAGTGATTTTCATGTAGGTTATTTTAATTGACCACAAGCAAATGCGAAAGTCGCACAGTAGTCACTGCCTTGTCCATAATAGCTGTCATCTGTGGAGTCGAGAATTAGCAATAGGAATGTGGGCCTACATGTAGCCAATTATGCACGTGTGCCCTAAATATTTTAATGTAGGCCTAATTAAAGGGCGTTTCCCTACAACGGGAAGGCAGGGGTTGATGGGTAGACCATGGGGCGATGAGTATCTAAACATGTCAGCAAGTAGACAAGTTAGGCCTATATGAACAATGTCCCAATGAACATGAAACGAATCAGCACACAGCAAAGGTATATTATGTCATTTAAAAGTATTGCTTAATTAATTGGTTATCACCTCTTTTATTTTAGACAGAGTAGTTACTGTGCTTTGGCGTAGTATTGCCCCCTACTGAACTGTCTTGGTATGGCTGCTACATATGCAGCTTTGGGTTAATTAAATGTGGTAAAATATGCACCATGTTGTCAGAAATGCATTCTGGTGTTTCAATGTTGCATTGTGGTTCAATACCCACCTCAATAACTATGCTGCAACATCACAAGCCTAGAATGCACTTCTAACTGCATACATCGGTATTCGTTTTTACAGCTAGAATCGAACATGGGCAGTTTCTATCAGTCAATCTTAAGTGCTATAGCCTACTAAGATGGGAATGATCTGTCTTTTCGTGAATAACACGAGGCACAAGACAAAAATGAAAAACTCAAAAACGAGACTTACATTTTTGAATAATGGGTCAAAATTAGGCCTAGCTACATTATGTCACATATGCAGTAGGGCCTATGTTGTCGTCGTCGTGTCCCCACCCTCCGAAAAAAGTTCAGGCTCAGGATTTTTTTTCACTATCACCCCTGAGCCTACAAAAAAAACAGAATCGTTCCTCGACAGCACAGCAGCCAGCGTGAGTCAAGTGATTATAAGTATAACGTGATTGGGGACAACGATGGTGGGGACGAGAGCGCAAGCAATATTGTTCATGACAAGTGCATTTACATAGGCTATTCACAAATATTTTCAGCTTTGTTCAGTTTCATATTAGGCCTATTGGTGTCTTGTAATTTAAGTAGGCCTATTTAAAATGAGCTAATATTATTTACTGAGTAATTGCTGTCATTTTTGTCAGACATTTTTGTCCGGCCACATTTTATTTTGCATGCATGCAAACGGCCAATTCCCGGCCAGAGCCGGCTAACGTGAACCCTGCTGTCCTGCCCCCTTATCTTCCTGACACCATCACTGAGGTACCCTGACTGTGGTACTGGTCCCCTCCCCATCCCCCACCATCACTGAAGTACCCTGCCTGTGGTACTGCTGCCTCACCAGAGTACCATATGACCGGAGTAACCAGATGTTTGGAAAGTGCAGGCAATAACGGAATCAATAATTGAATCATGGCATATTAGCCCATAGTACTAGGTGAGGAGAGTCACTGGTTGACAGACTGATAGGAATGGGGCAACTTATTAATGGCAAGAAAGTTACAAGTTAGAATGCTTTATACTCACTATCATCACTTTCTTACAAGGCTTAAACTTTAGTTAAAAAAAATAATTAAAAAAAAACTGAAAACATAAAGAAAAAATAAGAATAGTCTACAAAATTCATGTGCAATGTGCTGCTCTTGTGCTTTCGTTGACAATGATGATTAACAATGTTGGGGAACATAGCAGCATAGCTACATGTCTCTCGGGCAGAAACTCCACTTTTATTATTTTATTATCTCAAAATGTTATTTATTTATAAATCACTATTTTCTAAATAAACATTTCCAACATCAAAGTTGGTTAGCCTATTAAATAGGCTAACTTATCAAATATATGTCCATGGAGACTGACCAGTAGAGCTTTATTTATATTTTAATAACAGATAGTAATACAAAAGAAGTCAGTGGAGATAGGAATGTGGACAAAACGACAAGACTATACTTTGACGGAGAAAGCAACTCGCAACTGCAATCGTTTTACTCTTTCTGCCTACATCCGTAGATTGCTATGGTGCCTTTTTTAAAGTCACGCCTCTTGACCAATCAGTGGGCTGGTTGTCAACATACTGTTCAGCTCGCTTCAGCCAGCCAGCTGGCTTTAGAGCTGAGTTGAGCTGAGTTGAGCGCAAGTCGAAATGCAAAATGTTGGCAGATGAGTTAAGCTGTACCGGGAAAATATGCGCAGTGGTACACATCAGCACTACAAGCTCACACCGTATGACACACATACAGAGACACGGACACAGACACACAGACACAGACACAGACACAGACACAGACACACACACACACACACACACACACACACACACACACACACACACACACACACACACACACACACACACACACTGAAGCGATGCTTACTGTAGATTCTCCAGTTTGCAGTTTTGATGACAAACAGCAGAACATAAAATATCCACTGCCTGCAGCTTATAGGCCTGCAGCTTATATTGCCTCCCCTGTGACAGCTGCAGCTGTGTGAGACGTGATGTGTGTGATGTCAGGGCAGAGGCCAGATAGGAGGCGCTCTTATATGACAGGTGACAGTTACCCAGCCTGGAAGAGACATCAGGATACAGTTAGACCTGCACATCAACACTAGAGACACACACACACACACACACACACACACACACACACACACACACACACACACACACACACACACACACACACACACACACACACACACACACACACACACACACACACACACAAGGGCGCCTGGAGCCGTACGGCCGTACGCACTGTGCGTACCTTCACGAGAGGGAGGGTTTTTTTTTTGTTTTTTTTTAAATAAATAAATAAATATTACGCCTGTCGTGTCTTCTATAAATGTTGTGACAATGCAACATATGATATGAGAAGAAGCAGCATGTATGTTAAAATTTAATTTCAGAACAGGCATATGGCTGGCTGGGCACCATTGATTTACAGAGGCAGATAGCCTACTTTTTGTTGCTGTGCGTAAAAGTCGCCCGCTCCTAAAAACAAAGATACAGTGTATTAAGTTCTAGTTCTATCAGTGGAATTCTAACCAGTGGCTGGCTACCTCCTTTCAAACATACATTTAAATCTACGTAGAGCTAGTCACAATTAGTTCTTTTAGGACAGCTCTCCACTTCCCATCTGGAATAACCATGTCTTGGCGTTGCTGATGGCAGAAAAATCAATAACCTAAGTAGAGCTCTAAATGTCTTAAAAGTGACAAGTTTCAAACGGCTAAAACCAGTTGTGTGGAGTAGCAAGAAGACATTGGATGGGTAGCCCTACAGGTAGGCTAAGCTGTTTCATAAATCATTAAGCCAGCTGTGGCAAATACTTTGCTTCTGGTGTCATATTTCACAAAGTAGTTTGGTTACCGTTCTGTGCATTGTGGTTTTCTAGAAAGACGGTTTTATGAGATACAGAACTTTGCTTTGTAGGCTAGCTAGCTTTGGGAAGGCAGCCGATTAGCCATTCGTTTTAGCCTGAAACAAGGGGCACATTTTGACTGCATCGCGCGCGCCTTGTGATCAGCCTGGACTGACATTCGGTGCATGTCACGGTGCAGTCCCGGGGGCTGAAGTAGTCGGGCTTTCAGACTTTTCTTAGAGGGGTCTGCCTGGGCTTTTCTGGTCCTGTCCCAGCTCAGCCATGTCTGTGGTATGAACTTAATGCATGCTGTAACAGACACCTCTGTGCCAACTTTCTACCCAAGTGAGAAAGTTGCATAAAGCTTGAAAAGTTGTATCTAAATGATAGGCGTCTGCTTGTAGGCTACCGGTTTCATCCCTGTGCATGAGAGAGAACACATGTGCATGCAGTACAGTCGGGGAAGTCACCGCAGTTCAATGCGATACAGACTGCCATGTCAACGTCATTACCTTATTAGATAAAGCAATAAGAAAACATGACGACTGATGAATTAAACAGACATATTGACTACACTCTACACTTGCAACCATTGCAACCAGTCTCTCGGATGTAGCCTACATGTTTTTTGTCCACTGTCATTTCATTTCTCCGGTGTTTTTTTTTTGTTTTTTTTGTGGGGGGTTGGTGCGTACCATACTGGTCAAGTCTGCAGGCGCCCCTGCACACACACACACACACACACACACACACACACACACACACACACACACACACACACACACACACACACACACACACACACACACACACACACACACACACACACACAGTGAATTGATGCTTACTGTAGCTTCTCCAGTTTGCAGTTTTGATGACAAACAGCAGAACATAAAATGTCCACTGCTGAGGCCTCCAGGTGATGTCCCAACAGGTCCTGTGTCAGCTGCAGCTGTGTGAGACGTGATGTGTGTGATGTCAGGGCAGAGGCCAGATAGGAGACGCTCTGAACTGACAGGAGACACTTATACAGCCTGGAAGAGACATCAGGATACAGTTAGACAACCTCAACACTACACACACACCTGGACAGTACTGCAGCCTGGGAGAGACATCATTTAGACAACGTACACATCAGCACTACAAATTCACACCGTAAGACACACACACAGAGACACACACACACACACACACATTGTAAGTTGCGCACAAAATGATTGTAGTGTGTGTGTGTGTGTGTGTGTGAGTGTGTGTGCGTGCGTGTGTGTAGCACCTCTTTTGAGTGTGTGTATGTGAGTGTGAACTCCAGGACAGTGAACGCTCTACAGTAGTCAAGGCAGGTGGGGAGGGTCATAACACACACACACACACACACACACACACACACACACACACACACACACACACACACACACACACACACACACACACACACACACACACACACACACACACACACACACACACACACACACACTTCCATCATTCTGGTTGCTGTGTCTGTGTGTGTGTGTGTGTGTGTGTGTGTGTGTGTGTGTGTGTGTGTGTGTGTGTGTGTGTGTGTGTGTGTGTGTGTGTGTGTGTGTGTGTGTGTGTGTGTGTGTCTGTGTGTGTGTGTGTGTAGCACCTCTTTTGATTGTATGTATGTGAGTGTGAACTCCAGGACAGTGAAGGGCCAACTGTAGTCTAGGCAGGTGGGGAGCACACACACACACACACACACACACACACACACACACACACACACACACACACACACACACACACACACACACACACACCAGTGTTAATTTCGTCAACCACGACGATGACGAAAATATTTCGTCAACGCCCCTTTTTCCCTTGACGATGACGAGACGATGACGCACTAAAAATTGCCTCAAGCAAATCAAAATATGACGAAAATAAAAAAATATTGTCGTCAAGGAGACTAAGACGAGACGAAATTTACAAGCCATGGACGAATGGACATTAAAAATATATAATTATTAATAATTAATTTGTAATTTGTAATTGTAATATAGGCCTGTCTTGAACTTCATAGGTGATTGCGCGCTCACGCTGTGTTGCCTCGCTTGTATCTGGCAGCCAATGCATGGCGCGGCTCAGTCAGTAGTTCTGTAGCCTAGTAGTTCAGTGAGTCCATTTAAGTTGAGTTTAGGTCCTAAAACATTCCCAGAGAAAGACAAAAAAATAGCCGACGTTGAGGGAAGTGTTCATTTTGAAACATGTTCAACAATTTCTTGTCCATGACGAAGACCTCACTCTGTTATCAAAGAACCGAGGATTATAGCCATAACCTAACGTTTCTGCAGTAGGTAATGACAGTCGCGCCAATCCTCCTCTGATACTGTCATTCTAAACCTCCTCGAACTTCCACTATTCTCCTTTTCACTTAGGCTGTCTTAGCCCGGCGTTCGTTGTCTGTTCTTTTTTGTAGGCCTAATGTTTGCTATATTTGCTGTTTAACCATATGAGTAGGCAGTTCGCAAGCAAATCATGAAGGTCGGATTTGTGAATTTATTTAAATCAGTCACCGCGGGAGCGCGCGCCAGCAGGGGGAAAGTTGGCCTGTCTAAAGTAACAGAGGCACGGCTACTGTAGCCTAGTTTTGAAAAGAATCAATGGATGGGCGATCGCTAAAGAGTTTTAAACTGTTGAGATTTGAAACTTGTTCTCGTCGAGAGCAACGCTAAAAGACCCAAGGATTCGACAGCATTTCCATGCGTCTTCAGCGTCTTCCTAAGTTCCAATAACTCTTTTCAGGTCATGCTTATCGAGCCTCGACACACCCGACAAACAAAACAGCATTAGTGTTTAAATATGTGTATGTGCGTGTCCTTTCTATCGTCCAGTCTGCATACCCCTGCCTAACTATTTTTCCTGGGACTTTTGCAGGGCATACGAAGTGCGCTCGCGCAATCTATTTAAGCCTATTCCACACATGCCGCACGAGTCATTATCGTTCTCTGCTCGCATTGCCAATTGAAAACAAAAACCGCTAACTTGCATAGTCTAACATCAGCAGTATTTTATCTGACTCGTGGTCATCGGGAAGCCACTATCAGGGAGACTTCTTGAACTTCATGCAGACTTGGGATGTCTGGTCTTCCCACTGCCGGCAATCTGCAGGCTTTAAGTCCCGCGGTCAGGTGAAGAAGAGCATGTAGCCTCCTCCGTGATCAAACTCAAAATCAAATATAATATGCAGCAGCTTCTAATGCACGAGAGGGAGGGAGGGAGGGAGGGAGAGAGAGAGGGAGAGCGCGCAGCCTGCACCTGGACGTGTGTGTGTGAGAGTGTGAGATGCTCTTTTGCTCTATGATGTTGAAATGACTGATTTGGGTTTTGGTGGAAAATGACCAAGTAACAAGGTGAATATTTGCTGCAATAGGCAATATTAGTAATACTTTGTGAAATAACAATAGCCATTGTAGGTTATTTATTTTACACCACAATATTGAGTAAAATGACTAAATATCGAAATGTTGACTAAAATTTGAAATGTTGACTAAAATGACTAAAATGACTAAAATTTGACTATGACTAAAATTGATTTTCGTCATTTTGACTAAGACTAAGACTAAATTGGGAAGGCAATGACTAAAATATGACTAAGACTAAAATTGATTTTCGTCATTGTGACTAAGACTAAGACTAAATCAAAAAAAGCTGACGAAATTAACACTGACACACACACACACACACACACACACAGTGAAGTGATGCTTACTGTAGCTTCTCCAGTTTGCAGTTTTGATTACAAACAGCAGAACATAACAATTCCACTGCTGAGGCCTTCAGGTGATACCCCCCCTGTATCAGCTGCAGCTGTGTGAGACGTGATGTGTGTGATGTCAGGGCAGAGGCCAGATAGGAGGCGCTCTTATCTGACAGGGGACACCCCTCCAGCCTGGAAGAGACATCAGGATACAGTTAGATAACCTGCACATCAACACCACACACACACACACACACACACACACACACACACACACACACACACACACACACACACACACACACACACACACACACACACACACACACACACACACACACACACACACACACACACAGTAATGCTTACTGCAGCTTCTCCAGTTTGCAGTTTTGATGACAAACAGCAGAACATAAAATGTCCACTGCTGAGGCAGACAGGTCACTATATCTCCTCTGGTCACGTGTCAGCTGCAGTTGTGTGAGACGTGATGAGTGTGATGCCAGGGCAGAGGTCAGATAGGACACGCTCTTATATGACAGGCGACAGTTAAACAGCCTGGAAGAGACATCAGGATACAGTTAGACAACCTCAACACTAAACACACACCTGGACAGTAATGCAGCCTGGAAGAGACACCAGGATACAGTTAGACAACCTGCATATCAACACTACACACACAGGAAAGCGTTCAGAAACACACACACACACACACACACACACACACACACACACACACACACACACACACACACACACACACACACACACACACACACACACACACACACACACATTTGTGAACACATTTGAGTGATTCTACAATTCGCCTACGCTTTTGGCCAAAGCAAAATGTAAATTATCAGGTTTTTTTTTTCAACTTAATGACCTAGATGTTTACATAGTGTATATATTTAAGTTTCCAAACAAACAAATTGCCAAGCTTAATCTTAAATCATTTTGATAAATACTCTAATGAAAGTGAACATTTGCTTGATTATTTTGTCAACAGTGTTATGGACAAATACTATGTCATTTCAAACATAAATAAAAATACTACAGAGTTGAAACAATAGACGTTTGAAACTGCTTATGTCCCTTAGCAATAATGTTGTCATTAATCTGTGCAACTGATGATTGGAATTTAGTCACTCTCCTTACACAAGACGTCCTTCTCCAGATATAATCCCTAGTGTTTGTTCATAGGATTTTTCCAACACATAAGGGATCAAAAGGGATCAAAAGCTGAAAAACACTTTCAAAACAGTCAACCGTGTTACTCCACTGTGTACAGTCAACAGTTCAGGGGAACAAGTCGGCACTTTTTTAGGATAAAACCCATCTCCCTAGAACACAAATTATTTTGTTTGCTTGTCTGTCAATATGGAGATAAATTGGCAAAAACATACTCCTCCTCAACTGTCATCAGTGTTGCCAGATTGGGCTGGTTCCCGCCCAATTGGGCTGCTTAGGATGGCCGTGTGCGGGTAAAAATGGCATTTATTAGAAAAACCTGCTCACTTTTTGCCATAGAAATCAATAGAATTGGGCGGGATTTTGTGCTTCTAAGCGGATTTTGAACATTTTTTGGGCTGGAAATCATCAGCCTCATCTGGCAACCCTGACTGTCATAGCTAATTGTAACACCATTGACAGTAACACGGTTGACATTTCAGCCATTTTTATGGTGTTGTGCTAACTGAGGACCTCAGAAGTTCCACCACAACACCTTAATCAATTCATGTATCTGTATGCTTTATCTGTGCTTTTCTACATGTGATTTCTAATTCAGATTCTTATGAATATGTTGATAACACAGTTGACAGGCAATTTTCCCGCTATGAGAACATGAAAAAGAATGGATTAAATTATTGAAGGATGGAGCTCAAAACTTACCAAAAAGTCTTCCCATATCCTGCCAAAGAGGTTATGACATCACGTGATGTTATTCGTATGGCCTAAGACCAAACCATTACTGATTTATGGAGGGGGTTTCAGACCGTGACACGGATAACACAGTTTTCGTGGACACACACAAAATGGCAAATTTCATGTATAATGGAAAGGACAGTGGTCTTTCTGACAGTTTTGTCATATTGTGATGATTACTGTGAATGAACATTTGCAATCGTCTTGGGCAAAACAAGTTTCTTTACATGCTAATATGAAGACTGAATCTGACATTTGGAAAACAGGACGGCATGAAAACGCCCAAAACCAGTATTAAATATTCATTCTTGCTGAGGGAAATAATGCCATGTCTACACTTTCTGTATTACATGAAAGATAAATGTTTTCTAATGTCCAAATAATCATTGGATGCAGTTAATAGTTAGTGGAATTGGCAAATAAAATCCATGGACTTAAAAGCGTAGTCGAATCGGAGAATCACTCACACACACACACACACACACACACACACACACACACACACACACACACACACTTTTTTTATGTTTGAATTACTTCCATGGATATTTCGGGAGCAAATGAATGTTAAATTAAATAAAAGCACTTCAAAACATTGCAAGGCTGATATAGACTGATACAGAAAACAATCAATAAATTGTTACTC
This sequence comes from Engraulis encrasicolus, assembly GCF_034702125.1. Lineage (NCBI taxonomy): Eukaryota > Metazoa > Chordata > Actinopteri > Clupeiformes > Engraulidae > Engraulis > Engraulis encrasicolus. Next base: position 35,115 of record NW_026944779.1, read on the forward strand.
AGTATCTGACTACTTGTATTGCCTCATCATGACTGATTAAAAACATTTGCTTTGCTTTCAGTAGAAATGTAACGCAGGGGCGAGCTAGACAGACGCTGCTTTTTAGTCTCTGTAATAATAATATTTCTACTCCCTTGAAAGACATACAACGAACTCAAAACAGGACACAGATGCGTCTTTAAAGCAAGGTTAACTATGTCAGGTACAAGAAAGGTCAAAACTAAACCAAATAATCAACATAGCAAGCCTCCAAAAACTTCGCCAAGTGGCAAACCGCATGCTAGCCCCGAACCAGCAGCATCTTCAGTGGAGGATAGCGTCAAGATGGACGCAACAAACAGTGGTCGTCGGGATATGCTAAATCAAGATGTTTTAGAGGCCATCGCATCTCTCAAGACTGAAAGTTTGGCACGGCACAGGGAAGTTATTGATGGCATAGCCCACATTAGATCGGATTTGGACGCTATGAAAACCAGAATGGCTACAGCTGAACAACGCATCGGAGATACGGAGGATGTAACAACACAGCTAATGGCAACGGTGTCTGAGTTGGAAGCTAAAGTGAAACAACTTACAGAAAAGAACGACGACCTCGAGAATCGCTCACGCCGTTCGAATCTGCGCATCACTGGGCTGGAAGAAAGGGCGGAAGGTGCCGACGCTGAATCCTTTCTGGAGAATTGGCTCACCGAAGTCCTTGGATCAGAGAACTTCCCCCATCCGTTACGGATCGAGCGTGCTCACCGCATCGCTACTCCACCGGTCAACACTTCAGGCAAGCAGAAGCAGAAGCCGACAACTGACCGTCCCAGGACACTGATCGCAAAAGTCCTGAACTTCAAAGATAAAGCACAGGTGATGAACGCGGCACGGGAGAAGAAGACGATTATGTACAACAACAGAAAGGTGAAAATTTTCTCCGACTTTTCAGCCGAGGTGACACGCCAGCGGAACGCCTACTATGCCGTGAAACAGACTCTATACTCAAAGGGAATAGAGTATGGTCTTCAGTACCCTGCCAAGCTCCGGGTGACATATGAGGGCAAGGACATTGTCTTCAAGACGCCGGGGGAAGTAGATGCGTTTCTTCACAGCATTGATGATGAATCTGTTTCAGATTCAGGGTGATGTAGGCCTATTACATATGCAAATGCAGGTTAAATTTGCAATAGATAAGTACACAGTACACAAATCCTACAGTACACAAGGGTGATTTGATTTGAAAGATGTTTACAAGTGGAAAAAGGAAAAATGGCTAATTTAATTGGGCCTAATATTATTCTGTTATTTCTCTTTAAAGTGTGTTGCTAACTAATTGAGACATGCTTAGAATCAGTAGGGCTTAACCTATTTGCTTTCAGAATTATTTAAAAATTATACGCAGATTATCGGCTATGACTTATTCTAAAATGTTTATTTGGTCCTTACATAAAAGGGAGGGTTTTTTTTATTGATACTAGAGTTAGTATTTTTATTTTTATTGATACTATTTGAATATACAGAGACTAAAGGTGGTTTATTTAGTTTATTAGACTTATTCTTGCTCCTAAGCAGGAGCTATTGGAAGACAGATTCACTTAGTTTAGACTGTAAAGTAGGCAGTCAGTAGGCGGATATGTTCTAGCAAAATGTTTTTGGTGTGGTTTTTTGTGTAAGTTTTCATTATCTCATGTGTATTGTCATTTTAGTCATTCTCTTTTTTTGTATTTCCCTCTTTGTCTCCCCTCATAAGCTTACTACCCATCTATTCAGTACAGCTCATGCTCTTTATTAAGGCTTGCCATAGCAGCCCTTAATGGCAGATAACCAGGTATGCAAAATAACTTCATGGAACATAAGAGGCTTAGGCAGTTTGGTGAAAATAAAACAGGTAATGACTAGACTTAGGGTCTAGAATTATATTTCTACAGGAAACACACTTAGTCTCCACTGAAGTCATCAGAATACGTAGAAGGTGGCAGGGGCAAGTGTTTGCTGCTAACTTCTCATCGCATGCTAGAGGAGTAGCTATCTTAATTCACAAATCTATTCCAATTCAAATAATCTCAACTATTATGGACCCTGGGGGACGATATATAATTCTACACTGTAGTTTATTTGGAAATTATCTTAATTTATTCAATGTCTATGGACCAAATAAGGATGATCCTGATTTTTACAAGAATATTTTTCTAACAATTTCAACCTTAAGGGGGGAAGTTTTGATGGGCGGAGATTTCAACTGTGTTTTAATTCCTGAAATGGACCGAGAGGGTGGTCAGGACTCATCCCATAGTCATACAAGAAAGGTAATTCACCACTTCATGGCAGAGCGCTGTGTGATATATTTAGGAAGCATAATCCAGATAAGAGAGAATTCTCATGCCATTCTAAGACATATAACACCTATTCCAGACTTGATTATTTTCTCATTTCTAACACCTCAGTATTCAAAATCAAGAATTGTTATTACAGTGGCATAATACACAGTAAAAAATATTCCCGTGATGTCACAGTAAACTACTGTGAAATGAATGCAATTAGTAGCCAGTAATTCCCTGTGGCCATCCTCACAGTTTACTGTGATCTTCTCACAGTAGTTTACTGTGGCCACACCACAGTAAGTTACTGTCACCCTACCCACACTACCATGATCCCGCCCCTCCATTCATCACCACAAAAGAGGTAGCTACCATGTTATTGTGGCACCTCCCATTCCCCACCATGACTGAGACAACTGTGGCATGGAACCAGTCCATCACACTGTTCTCTTGTATTGATAGACAAAAAACTATCCATACTATCCAACTGTCCATACTATCCAACATCCACACTATCCATAACCACAGAGAAATTCAAGTTTCTGCAGTATGTACAATATTATTACCACTTAAAAATTGCAATTTTAGATGAGAGTACATTAACCAGTGTGCATAGAATACTCTAGTTGAGCATAATTAGACAATCCTGAAATTTCTTAATCAAGTAAGCAACACACCAAAAAGGGTACCTGCTACCACAATACTCACTACCAACTAAATAGCTAGCCGGCCAACAAACCAGTCCACCAGCCAACCAAAAGAGTCAGTTGTCAGCTAGCCAGCCAAAGAGCCGGCTAACCAACTAACACTCAGTTAGTCAGCCAACTAACCAACAAACAAGTCAGTTGTATGGCTAGCCAGCTAACAAACCAGCCATACAGTCAACCAAAAGAGTCAGTTAGCCAGCCAACCAGCTGGCCAACAAACAGTCAGTTGGTCGGTCAGTTAGCTCACTAACCAACAAGCCGGACAGAGAGCCAGCGAACCAGTCATTTAGGCAAGCAACTCAAGCATTGTGACAGTCTGAGTTTATATAGAGGTGAAAGTTAACCATGTGACCAGAGTAATCAGGCATGTGGCAGCTGCAGGAAGTAATTCAATGAACTTGTAACAGTCCTATATACTCAAGTGAGGGCAGGTACTAATTGACAGATTGATTGGGCACTACCATTGTTCCTGGTTGATGGTAGGCAATGTCAATCATGTCAAGCATTTGACTTTCAATTGTGCAATGGCACTTCACAAGATAGCCTATTTTTTTACTAGGTGGCAATATTCTGATTTAAAATTGGATGCTGGAGTTTTGGCGTGCACATCCAAGACAAAGGCATTAGCATGTGCCAACTTAAAAAAGTGTTTGTGTAGCACATTGGTTGCAACTTCATTTATTGGAAGCAGAACCAGCAACATTTCCAATCATAGACCTTCTTCTAATTAGGCCTGACAATAAGTAATTACAATCCATCATGGCCAGGAGCAACCTAAAGTGACATACAGATATGCAACATTGGTTACTGTCCCTAGGGTAATGCTGGGTTAGGAGGGATTAGAACCTGCAACTCTCTGATCTTAAGTCCACCTCCCTAACCATTAGGCCAAGGCAGCCACATAATGCACCCAATCATGGCCTAGATGAAGAAAACACCTGTTATAACAGCACAGTAGTTAACTGTGATATGACGAAAAGTCTCTCTGGATTTCACAGTAACAAATTATGGCAGAATGTCACAGTATGTTACTGTGAAATGAATGCAATTAGTAGCCAGTAACTCCCTGTGAGTTCACAGTAAGATATTGTTACACACTTGAAGTGGGCGAAAGTTCAATGGGAAGGCATGTCAGTTGGGTTGAAGGCTGACGCCTTTACAGTAGTTAACTGTGATATGACGAATTCACAGTATGTTACTGTGAAATGAATGCAATTAGTAGCCAGTATCTCCCTGTGAGTTCACAGTAAGATATTGTTACACACTTGAAGTGGGCGAAAGTTCAATGGGAAGGCATGTCAGTTGGGTTGAGGGCTGACGCCTTTACTCAAAGTGATATACAAATATACAACAATGGTTGCTGTCCCTAGGGCAATGTAGGGTTCGGAGAGATTTGAACCTGCAACCCTCTGAACTTAAGTCCACCTCCCTAACCATTAGGCCAAGACTGCCATATAGCGCAAACTGGGCCTTCAGACAGTTCATCGACATTTACAGCAAACTATTTGGTCATCAACTTCTTGTTTTGCTACATGTCTTCCCATGCTTGGTCATCTTTTTTCTCACTTCCTCATGTCATTAGGTGCATTCGACATGTGTCAACGCATGTATGCGCATTTAGACAGCAATGCACCCTGGATGGAAAATGCTGCATGACGGTTAGATTTCCTGTCAAACTTCGAAATTTCGTCGACGTTGCGTTGACGAGGTGACCCATCACATGGTGTAAAACTATCGCGGGATGAATGCGGCTGCAGTCAGATCTTGCAACCTCTGCAGTTGCTTATCCCCTTCAACGCTCGTCGGCGCTCGTCGGCGGACTGCCTCCGAGGTCACGCGTCCATGAACTGGTTGGTCAACAACTCACTCACGTGTGTATATGGGTCTTGTCTCACACCTCTACACAAGTTTGCGCAGGTCCCCACTTCAGCTCCTCCTCACTGCCTGTCCCCCCACTCCTCACACGTGGTGTGTTAGTAGAGCAAACCGGTGCGAGCTCATCGTCTCGTTCATATTTGTGGCCGACTTAAAATGCGCTGTATTTAATAACACCCACATCGTGACAACAAGTTCTCGCTCACGTGCTTCCGTCAACGTTGGTCGTCAGCAACAAAGTCGTATGGGCTTAATATGTACAACCTGAGGGGGAGGGGCTTAGGACATACGTGCTTCAGATCGTGTCCCATCATGCAATGCACTTATGGAGAGCCATTTATCTAGAAGGAATATATTAAGTGTGCTTCAAAATATTACTCCTTGTTATATTCTGTGTTTATTGTAGGGGTTGTACTATTTAAAGTGGTACACAAGAAAAATGACCATATTCCCACCATCATGAAGATGGTCATGTATATCTCCCAATATATATAAGCTCATTCTTCTGTTACTTGACAGAGAGTGGGGATAAAGTAGTCAACTGATGATGGGTGTATACATGTATACCACAAGACATTAAGAATGAAATAATTTGCTGAAAATGTCAATGAAAGGTGTGATTGTAATGAAGAGCCCAACCTGTCTTTGACTGAAGTTGTGCCCCAATGCACTAATAATTTAATAGATGCTCCGCCCACACAGTAGTTTACTGTGATGTTTCCTAGTTTATCACTTTGTCATGCTGGTTATCCTTGAAGAGCACAGTAAAATACTGTGATGTGCAAGTTAGGTGAGAAATGGCAAGTGATACAATGATTTCAGACTAATTTGCTGTGTGCCGCGTGACCATCACAGTAGCATAGTGTACCAGAACATCAGAGTAATTAACTGTGAGATTTCACAGTAAATTACTCTGAAATCCTTGTAAATTTGTACTGTGTACTATCTGATCATGCTGCTGTATCTTTAGAGCTTGATGTTTATAAAGAATACAAAGGACCTCCTAATTGGAGATTTGATAACAAATGGCTTCAAGACCCTCAATTTGTACAGTTCCTTAATGCAAACATAGATGTGTTTTTCAAGCTCAACAAAAATGAAACTTCATCGCTAACCAGATGGGATGCCTTTAAGGCTTTAAGACATCAGAGGGCAAATAATAAGTTATACCAGTTTTAAATCGAAAGAATTTAAAAAGAAACTGATAGAAATTGAAAAAGAAATTAAAACACTAGAACAGCAAATTGTAACTAATAAGACACCTTCTGTAGAGCAAAGATTAAACACACTTAGAGCCCAATATAATGAATTATCAGTAAATAAGGCCTTAAACAATCTAAATAAATTAAAACAGCAATTCTATGATCAGGGGGAAAAGGCAGGGAAATTACTTGCCTGGCGCATTAAAACTGTACAAAATGAGAGGTCAATACATGAGATAGAAACATCTAATGGAACAATGACTTCAGACCCCAAAGTAATAAATGAAACATTTCAGAAATTCTATGAAACACTTTATAAATCTGAATTTTCAGCTGATAAGACGTCTTTAAATAGCTTTCTTGATGCCCTGAACTTCCCTACTCTCTCTCAAGAAGACATGGAAACTCTGGACAGACCATTAGAATTAGAGGAGTTTTATAGTGCCCTTATGTCTATGCAAAGTGGGAAAACTGCTGGCCCAGATGGGCTGCCCATTGAAATATATAAGACCTTTAAAGATATGTTGATACCCCATTTATTCAATATGCTTGAAGAAGCCTTCAGCATAGATTCCTTACCACCTTCCTTCTCCACAGCCCTCATCACTACAATACTAAAACCTGGTAAGGTATCTACTAAATGTGAATCTTACCGACCTATATCCTTACTAAACTCAGATACAAAACTAATTGCTGAAGTCATTGCACGAAGATTGGAGAAACTCCTGCCTAGTCTTATTCACGAAGATCAAAATGGATTTATAGTGGGAAGACAAGCTTTTCACAATCTTAGAAGAGTCTTAAATATTATTAATATAGAAGATGGAAGCCCTGATGTGGCCCTGCTGTCACTGGATTGTGAGAAGGCCTTTGACAGGTTGGAATGGCCATATCTATTTGATATACTCCCTAGATTTGGTTTGGGACAAAATATTATTAAATGGGTGAAGTTACTATACAATGGACCCACTGCAGCAGTCTTGACAAACTCCTTGACATCCAAAACATTTAAGCTTAGCAGAGGAACACGCCAAGGATGTCCATTGTCGCCCCTTTTGTTTGTAATGTCCATAGAACCACTGGCCCTAACAATCAGATCACACCCTCTGATACGGGGAATAACAATAGGAAGTTGTGAACACAGAATTAGCCTTTTTGCAGATGACATCATACTGTTTTAAAAAAAATTGACACAATCCCTTCCTGCCTTTCTTAGCACAATATCAACCTTTGGAAAAATCTCTGGCTACAAAGTCAACAAAACCAAGTCTAACATTATGTTCCTAAATGACAAAGAAAGAGATAATCCAACAGTGGAGAACGAATTTCATAATGCATCCAAGGGCTTTAAATACTTGGGGATACAGGTCACCCCCAAAATTCAAGATATAGTCTCAGAAAATTATAACCCAATTCTATAATCTACCAGTAATATTCTGAAGAGATGGTCAGATCTCCCCATATCACTAATTGGTCGTGTAAATATACTTAAAATGAATATCTTACCAAAATTCTTGTATCTTTTTCAATCTATCCCACTTAGTCCCCCACCCACCCTATTTTCTAAATTGAAGGAATTAATGACTCATTTCATTTGGAATAACAGGCGCCCAAGACTTAGGATGTCTTTACTTTATTTGCCATATGATAGAGGGGGCCTACAAGTGCCAAACTTTCTATGGTATTACTGGGCAGCCCAGATTAAAGCAATAATGCACTGGTTCTCAAATGAACCTAAAAATTCCTGGGTTGAAATAGAAAATGACACCACGTCCCCCTTGCCATTACAGTTGTATTTATTTTCTGATTCATTAAAAAACCTGTTAAAGAACACACATAACCCCTTTGTTAAAAACTCCATCATAGTCTGGCACAAAGTGCAATCACATTTAGGCATTGACCCAGACCTATCAGGGTTCACCCCAATATGGGGAAACCACCAATTCCCAGCAGGAAGAAATGACTCAGGGTTCAAATCATGGGCAATGAAAGGTATTAGTAAAATTAGGGACATGTACAATGCAGAAAAGGTGTTATATAGTTTCGAGGAATTACATGGTGCTTACAATATACCGAGGAACCACTTCTTCAAATATTTGCAAATTAGGAGTTATATAAGCGAAAGGGAGTTTTTCCTCACCCCTGATGCCACCAGGGGCCGCACCTGAGCGCCCAATCTCTGTGTGACTATCTATGACTTATGATAGGCCCAGCCACTATGGACCTTACACATCTAAGAATCCTGGTCCTAACCTACGTTGACCTTATGACTCTACATTCTCTGTCTATCTCTTCTTCCCCTGCCTTCCTGCTTTTTCTGCCTCTCCTCTATACCTCTCCTTTTAAATCTATCTCTAACAATGTTTTTTCCCATTTGTTAAGCACTTTGAGTTACATGCCTTGTATGACACAGTGCTATACAAATACAATTATTATTATTATTATTATTATTATTATTATTATTATTTTGAAAAAGTACAAACATCAGATAAACAAACCACCACTGTCCAGTCTTGAAAAGGTTATACTAAATCATATGCATAGTCGTGGTCAGGTTTCTGTTACTTATAACTTAATGGTGGAAAACTCCAATGAGTCTTCAAATGAAAAGAGAATGAAGTGGTCCAGTGATATGGAAACAGACATTTCTGAGGACGAATGGAAAATGGTGTGTCACACAGCACAGACTCAAACTATAAATACTAGGTTTAAACTTATACAGTTTAAATGGATTATGCGGACATATATAACTCCTTCCCTTTTACACCGCTTCAATAACAATAACCCTGACCTCTGTATTAAGTGTGGCCTAGAAGAGGGCACACTTTATCACTGCCTGTGGACCTGCCCTAAAATAAGGGAATTTTGGGAAAAGGTGATAGACCGTATCTCTGCAATAAGCTCCACCAGATTGCCCATCTGTCCTAAGTTGCTCATTCTGGGAATTGTCCCAACAGACTTAAGGTTGTCCAATGCAGATAAAAAGATGGTGTATATGTGCTCACTACAAGCTAAACACTGTATTGCAACTTCATGGAAAGCTATGGAGGCACCTTCTGTCAATGTTTGGTTCAAGACCCTGTCCAATACTCTGGCCATGGAAAAAATGACTTATGCTAAAAGGGGGAGGCTACAGAGTTTCTACAAAATATGGGAACAATTTATTGACTTCTTGGAAAGTCAACAAGATGTACAAGATACATAGGTTGTATTTCTGTCAATATTGTAAGAGGGTTTCTTTGTTTTGTTTGTTTTTTCTTCTTCTTTCTCTCCCTAATTTTTTCTGTCTTTCTGTTTCTTTAATGTCATTTTGTATCAGTGTTTGTTGTTGATGTTTTCTACCCAAAAAAGTATTTTCCTTCTACTGTATGTTGATAAACATATTGCTGTAAAAGTTGGAAAATGTAATAAATAAAACTTAAAAAAAAAAGAAATGTAACGCATTGCAATCAATGCATAGTAGAATTGAATCGGATCGGATCGGATCGCATAGAATCGAGTCGAATCGAATCGCTACCTCCCGAATCGTGATTGAATCGGATCGTGAGGGCAGTGCCAATCCACACCACTACAGTTTACAATTCACTGCTGTAATGTGCAATGCATTGTGGGATATCATATAGAGTACAATTCACAATTGTAAATGTACAGCAGCACATAGTACTTTTTACAACATACTGTTGTAAAGATCTGATTTGTCAGGACTGCTGTCCTAATGCAAATGTATGCAAAGCCACATGCAGAAACTATGGAGCTCAGGCCACATTCTGATTGGATGCTTTTAAAACATGCATACACGCCTGATAGAGGTGGAGAGGATTTGAACTGATTTGAACTCTTCAATCGCACACACCTGGTCATGAGCAAGGAGGTAGAGATAGGAGGGATTACAGACATCATCGGAGCGTAGTACGGAATGATAGCAAGGGGAGTCCAATTTTCTTCTTCCATGGTCAAATTGGAAGCATGGTAAAGTGTGGAACAGGTCATAGGATACAATAGTGAATGTTTGTCAGCTGTCCTTAATTATCCCCCGCAATTAATGCTGACTGACAGCTGCAGTAAATTTGGCCACAAACTGAGCACTGACAACCAGATATCCTCTTTCGACCGAATTTGTGGTATACAAATTTTGTCCATCATGGCATCGCACACACTGACCATGTGCACCATGTCATTAAGCATAAATTTATTAGTTCTATGCAGACATGTGGACTCGAGTCCAGTGACTTGGACTCGAGTCTGACTCGAGTCAGCGGTGTGAAGACTTGCGACTTGAAATTTCAAGATCAGAAAGGACTTGCGACTCGACTCGACTTGCACGCCTTTGACTCGGGACTCGACTTGGACTTGACAGTTGTAACTTTCAATGACTTGGCGTGACTTGCCATGTTGGGTCTAAAAAAAAAGTCCAAGTCCAACCCTTGTTTTCAGAATGCAACAGCCCGCCCACATTCTTTGTTTGAATCACGTCATTGTCCTAAGCGGTGCTATGCCATTGGCGGCCAGATGCGGCTGGCCTGGACGCGGCGACCAGCGGCAAAAACACCATTAGTGAGTCTCCAGAACAAACATAGCCTACATTTTAAACCATCGCGGAAGTTAATTTATCTCCCTCTCAGCCCCAACTCATTTTGCATTCTTAATAGGGTAGGCTATGGGAGTTTGCACTGTGATCAACAAATATTTTCTATCAATGTTGTAGGAAGTGTGTGTGGTGGGGCGCTGTGATGTGCAACACGCGTCTGTAGGCTACACACGTGAAGCTCTCGCTCTCTCGCCCCTCGCTTACGACAGAAATTCAGTGAGAACCAAGCTGTCTAAATATTTTAGCTAAATGGTGATGGACATTGATTGTTGAACATTAGGCTATTTAAGCAGTTGAAATAAAAAAAAAACACACACTGCTGACATAACCGAACCACAGGACTTAATCTATTGTTGTTTTATAAAAGAGGACGCCTATCCGTTTTGCTTTCCCTGTCCTTCATGAATGCGCTTGCCTTCAGCCCCAAAGGCTGTTACAGTATGTTCCGCTCCCACACACTATGCTTGCGAGTCAGTCCCTTAAAAGAGAAATGCAGCCTTGCGAATAATTTCCACCATCGCGTACAAAACCACGTTATGATGAATATGTGGCGAGGTAAACGTTACGAATATGGCCTGCTTTTAAGTTTCCCCCAACCCAGGATGTGTCCGTAGGCTATAGCCTATGGCTTGATATCCCAGGGCTATTTCACGACCACAACTCCACGCGCTGAAAATGCATGTTAAGCTCGCGCTTCTCAGTCTAGAAAGATAACCTCTCGGTAACATTCTTTGCATTGACCAGCCACCATCGGTTGAGTAGAATCAATACAAAAAGACACGTTTATACATGTCTTAGTCTTCCAGCATGCAATCGAAAATAGGCGAGCAGAGAACACTTGGTCTTGCACCAATCAAAAGAGCTCCACCGGCTGCCTACTTTAGATGCTGGGTGAATGGTTCCAAAGGGAAATAATTTAGCCTATAGCCTATTCATGACAGTCTTGCAAAGAGACAAGACAAACAACCAAAATTGTCAAATAATTGGTCAAGGCGCGAGATGAGGAATACTTCATGGCTATTGGAAAAACTTTGAAGAAACTAAGCGCAAGCAACACTGCTTCCCGCGAAGCTTGCGCTTGAGGGCTATAAACAAGCTATGCGCCCCGAACCTCACTGCTTGTTGTTCGATGACTTGAATCGAAACATTTCTAAGGACATCAGGGCTATCTTTGATTACCGCCTCAGCCAGCTGAAAGCAGAGTAGCAGTGTCCCATGTGTCAAATGGTAAGATAATGCCATACCTGTTCCTTGAAACTCAGCCTTGACACACTATCATGTCAGCCACATCAGTTCAAACGCAATCTTTAATGCAGCCTATCGTGAAGTTTAAATGTAATGCGAGGTAGAGGTTGCAAGCTACTGCTGAGCAGCGCAAGACATGGGCATGGGTCGGAGTCGCAATTACCGCTGCTTGGAAATGACACGTTAGAGCTACACGACGCCAGCACTGGAGAACTGGGATGTAACCCTGTTTTCCAAATTAACAAAAAATAGGAAACATAGAAGCAGAACTTTGTTTGGCTACAATCTATGACCTGGACGGTGAACTTAATCTTTTTGAAGAGGCATGAACAGCATACAAGTGCCTTTGTGGGGGAGGAGAGGGCGATTGGGGAGAACAGGGAGACGAGAGCATGGCGCGAGGCGCATATTCGTTCGGGAAAAATGAGAGCGAAATGTTGGATAGGGCATTACACACCTTCCTTCTTCCTACACTGTAGAAGCGCAGAACAAGGTTGCCTCATTGCCATAACTGACATTCTGCAGCGCTAACGCCATGTTTAATTGACAGCGTGCTGGCGAATAGTCTAGTAGCCTAATATAATTAACAAGACGTGGATTAATGACTGTGCAAACGAAGTTCTAGTTAACTTGGACTGTGACGCAGTAAAAATGGTTGGTGATGGGCCATTGCGGCGAGAATGTGAGGGGGTCGATATCAGCTTCAACAATAGTAGAGTAGAGTAGAGTAGTAGAGTAACTTTATTGATCTCCAGAGGGAAATTCAGGAAATTCATCATTACTTTACCAGGAATTTAATCCAACTAACCAGGCCTACTTTGTCCTCATTTCTTAGCCCATATGGACAAGTGTCTACTAGGCTAAATACTGTTGGCACGTAGCCTACAGCAGACTATAGCCTAGTGCTGCACCATGCATGTGCTCATTGGTGGGTTCACAGTTATGACACTGTCAATGCTCAGCTTTTGGTTCACAGATAATGGGATGAAGTGAACATCATGGACCAGCTGAGACAGGGCTGCCTGCTGAGCTGGCGCGCGCACACACACACACACACACACACACACACACACACACACACACACACACACGCACACACACACTGGGCTCAATTTAAAATAAAAAAAATGATTACCCCTGCTGTATGTCATATCTTGATGAGAATGGTGAGCTTAATATGGTACCTTAGGGAAAATGGCGTCTTTTAAAGCCAAACCAAAATGTTTACATTAGTTGAGTGTTACACTACAGTAAAGAGAGGGGGGAGGGTGGGTAGCACCTGTAAGACATGAATAGGCTACTACTTTCACCCTTGGCCTTTGTGGGTAAATTCAAACATAGTACGCTGAAAGTGTGAATCCGCGTTTTCAGGTCGGAAGTGTAATATGCCCCCCTAATGTCTTGACAAAACCTTCCAGCCAAAGCTGTCAGCGGCCCTGCCTGTGCTCCTAGTGAAAAAGTTAACCATAGTCCTGTCCTTAGCGTTATGATGCTAGAGTCTGTATAACTTACAACCTTGACTAGATATGTGACCCACCACCAAGACCAGGGTGGAGTAGTGGAATAGGTCTATGCCATCAGATGATGGAACGGAAACACACACATACGCACACATTCTTGCAAACAGGACAGTAAATATTTGGCATATGGTTGCTCCTTTGTTTAAGTACAAATTCACATGAAATGTATTTTTATGTGAAAAAAAATATGAAATTAAATGTCATTTTACATGCACAGCACAAGCAGTAGTTTGGTTTAGACTGATTTCTCTGCAACTGTTTTAGTAATTGTCATCTTTTTACTCATCTCTCATTATTATACTAATGAATTTATGATCGAAATTGTGATTGCAAATAGAAAATCCCTTTGTGACTTGTTAAGGACTTGAAAAAAAATGAGACTTGGACTTGACTTGGCTGGGGTACGACTTGGACTTGGACTTGACTTGGTCAGATGTGTCTTGACTTGTGACTTGACTCGGACTTGAGTGGAAAGACTCGAGACTTACTTGTGACTTGGTCACACCTCTGGTTCTATGGCATTAAAGCAACACCCTCATACTACAAAGCCAATTGGAGCCAATTTGGATTGGAGGCAATTTTGGTCCCCTAGGGGAAATTCTTTCTCTGCATTTATCCCATTTGGGCTAGTAAATCACATTGAAGTACACACACTAGTCCGTAGCAGTGGGCTGCCTGCTGAGTGGCACCCAGGAAGCTGTGTGGGGGTTAAGTGCCTTGCTCAAGGGCACTTCAGCTGTGGTCCGGTCGGGCATTGAACCGGGAACCCTTAGGTGGCCAACCCAGTGCTCTAACCACTGAGCCACGACTGCCCCCAACTACACTGTGGCCAATGCATTTTCCATTGAGTGATACTGCTTATAGCTGGGTTTCTTAGCGTCCAAAAAGGGCCTAATCGTTACGCGCTGGATAGAAGCACCAAAATCGGTGTAGACCTTCCTTAGGGTGTTCTCCATCCTTTCAGAAGGGGTGCCCCAAATTTCAATGTCATTAAGGTCATTTTTATGGGGTAAATCCAAGATGGCTGCCCAAAACCAGCCAATAGTAGTAAAATGCTGTAATGGTGTTATGGGCCAATCCACCTATTTGTGTGTGATGTATACAAACTGAACTTTGAAAATATGTGCAAAACTTACCATAAAAACAATGTTATATATGTCTTATTTAGATTCAAAAACAGGAAAATCATAAAAACCATGGTCAGAATGAGATCACTCTACAATTGAGAGCTCATTTTTGGGCATTTAGGTATTGAAACCAACATTCATTAAGAGTTTTAAAAATTTGCAGTGGGTCATATCTATAACATCCAAAAAGAAAATTGTGGTTAGAAAATTTAGGGGAGAAGAGATAAACCCTTGAACTGGGCCACACATAACTGTCCCAATGTTAGCATGCTAGCATTAGCAGGTTCAGACACTCAGTCTGCTCTTCAGATAAAGATGGCAAACAACAATTTTAATCCCACTTACACATGCGCGCACACACACAAACTACTACTACTTCCTTAGGACCCCCTCAATGATTTAACCCTAGGAGTCCAACTGAAATATATTCATATCAATCAAGTCAATAATATATGTACATATCAAGTGTCAGTGACAGCTATCAAATGACAAATGTATGCTGATTAATGTTCAGATATGTATATCGCAGTCCTAAGTGTACAATGGAGTGATAAGGGCATTTATGCTTAGGAAATTATGAATAATCAATATGCAATACACCATACATACAGTATATTGACAGATACTTTGTTTTAAAAGAGCAAAATGGTAACATGTCTGTTTTTCCATCTACTTTTGGCTTTAATCTAGATGACATGTTGGCTACCTAACCACTTAATTTATTGTTTGCTCGTTATTTTTTTATTTGTGGGTGTGGTCCTTTGTTTAAAACATGTCTGCCTGCCTTCCCTCTCTCACATAGGCTACTAAAATAGTCTTTCAAAAACTTAAAACAACAGCATGTGGAAATCCTATTGGCTTTGGAGGGCTAACGTCTATAAGACTATACTGTACTCTACTGTATTGCACTGTACTGTACTCTACTATACTGTACTGTACTGTACTGTAATGTGATATACCGTACTGTACTCTACTGCACCGTGCAGTATGCTACTGTACTGTACTGTACTGTACTGTACTAGACTGCACCGTACTGTATGCTACTGTACTGTACTTAACTAGACTCCACCGTACTTTATGCTACTGTACTGTACTTTACTTTACTGTACTGCACCGTACTGTATGCTACTGTACTGTACTGTACTTTACTTTACTGTACTGCACCGTACTGTATGCTACTGTACTGTACTGTACTGTACTCTACTGTGCTTTATTATACTGCACCATTCTGTATGCTACTGTACTGTACTGCACTCCACTGCACTGCACTGTACTGTACAGTACAACTATAGAACTGAAACATGTAGAGCGGTGGTGCTCAAACTGTGGTACGCGTACCACAGGTGGTACTTGAGACATCTCTGGTGGTACTTGGAATACCATTATGAACCTCTCCTGTACTGACTGGCAAAGGTGAATATGGAAGGCCTTTACTGCGATATTCTAATGTTGGTTGTCAAGGTGGTACTCGGAGAGCTCAATATTTTCTCAGGGGGTACTTCACACAAAAGGTTTGAGAACCACTGATGTAGAGCATTCTGAGGACATGTACAATATTATGCAAAACGGTGTAGTGGGAATGAGTTATGTTACTGTTACCACTCAAAATCTTGAAGGTTAAAAAAAGTCGTGTGGCATTTTGTTTGGTGGGGCGGGGTATGATCGACTATTCTTCCGCCCAATCTATTTATGTGCCTTGCATATCAAGAAAATGAGTCCAGGTAATGATTTACTTTCATAGTATATACCATATGAGAAGTGTTGTTCTATATAGATATTTCTCCTGTGGGTAAGGGTGGCAAAAGACCTACAGTACACGTTGTCCATCAGCTGTCAGTTTTGTTAGCAGTTTAAGTACTCAATGATTACTGAGCTAACTAATATAACTTTTGACACAAGTACTAGGTGAGGACTTACTCAACATACACTAAGAAATCATTCCCATTTAATTTGAGCTGAAGCCATACTGTGGCCTACATGTAGGCCTATATTGAGTAATCTGTAATGCCATTCTAAAGATGACTGAAATGCTCTCACAATATGCACTTGTAAAAATATAGAATTAGGTGATCTTATGGGGTTCTTCATACATATGGAAAGGTCCTGTCCTTTACCCTCTCTCATACAAATAAAATACGTATATCTGTTATGGAAATTAGAGGATGGGGAACCTGCTACCTAGGGCATCTTGCACTGACACTATCCCATTCAAATCGAGCATTAGCAGCAGTCTATTCTCACCATAGTTTTAGTGTTGGCAATGCTCATTTTAATTCAGACCAAGAATCTTCTCAAATCGTTCACAATGTTACATGCTGTCAAGCACGTAAGCACAGACTCACCCATACTTTCACACTATGTACATTTTGTAGTTTTATCAATCTGGTCTAGCAGGCTACCCTTGCTTCATCTCTTCTGAGGACTATATTAACATTGTCAGCTAAGTATAATGTCATGTAATAACAATGTAATGCGTTACCAACATGACATATTGTATATGACATGGTAGACATTTTTTTTTCAAGGGGCACCCCTTCTAGGATGTCTTCAAATCAGTCAAGGAACACGTGTACCGAATTATATGCTTCTATCCAGCGCGTAACGATTTCTCGGCTTACAGCCCCTACTATTATCCAATCTACCTTCTTTGGTCATGAGCCAGCTGATTGTAAATGACGTCCAGGTGCGCTAATTTCAGCTCAGTGCAATTCAAAACGGGCTTCTCTCTGCTAAAAGGGCATGGGAGGCCAATGATGGTTTGTCCATTTATACAGACGATGGGCAGGTCATAGAGCATAAACGATGCTCAGGTGTGGCAGTCCCCCTGTGGTTCAATTTGGCTTTTTGATGGCTTCGGCAACAGAATATATCTCAAAATCCCATGAGAAGGAATGGAAGCAGAGGCCCAGGACCATTATTTTCAAAGGCTGTATGTTGTGAAGTTTCCAGTGTTTGCGTTGGAAGAACGCAACAATTAGCTGGCAACTTGTTGCTAGCAATTTGGTGTAATTTTACAACAATTAGCTGGCAACTTTTTATTGCCAGCAATTTGCTTTAATTTTACTTCAATTAGCTGGCAACTTTTCACCAGAAATTTGCTTTAATTTCACAACAATGAGCTGGAAACATCTTTGCCAGCAAATTTGTTGTAATTTTACAACAATTAGCTGGTAACTTTTCACCAGCAACTCAACTCAACTTCACCTTACTGGTGCAATGTGCAATTAATGAATATTGGCCAACAGGCTGGCCCACTTGAGCCATGAAACTTTCCACACATTAAAAGGACAGGCGTTTCAGTTATTTTGTCCAGCCACTGTATAGACAATTCCACATACATATGGAACGTTTACTTATAAACATGGATCAGAATGAAAACTTTTTGGAACTGAAGTTTTGATATGTGCATTAAACAAGGGCCAAAACCAATCCATTTAAGAATATCCTTATACTTTTTTAAACACTATCTTAAGGGCTGTCCACACAGGCGAGGAAAGCGGATTTCCGCAAAAGCGGAAAGCGAAAATGCGAATATTGCGGAAAGCGAAAAAAACGTTGAGATGCCGAGACACGTGAGCCTGAAGGCAAATGCCAAATTCAACATCCATGACGCCCTTATTCTCATTTATTTGCAGCAAAAAAGTCAACAATTCTGGAATAATAGGCTGAAATGTTAAGCACAACTTCGGTTTTGCCCTTGCGGAGACAGATCTGAAGGAAATGCATTTTAAGTCTGCTCGCTGCCAAACTCCCCACTCAACAAGTCAACAAGAAATCTGTAGTGCAACAAAGCCAGTTAGGCCTATCCATGATGTTTAATGTAGGCAGAATCCTTTCAAGCCGTGCTGACCAACGTGGTCTGCTGTCTGCACATTCCGTTGCATTCCTCTTCATACAGAGAAGGAATGGCTTGCTGTCGTCTCAACCAGGTTTCGACCCCCTGATCCCCTGAAAATATGATTTGGGAAATGTTGAAGGGGTCTCTAAATTATTGGCAAAATAATGTTTTATTAATATAGGAATCTTGTGTATAGGGGGTGTATTTGCATACCTTAAAGCCGGGCATACACTGTGCGATATTTTCACTCGTGGGTCTTAAGCTTCTGCTCACACTGCACGATGGAATTTCACTGTTTAAAAGTTCACAACTCTCCACTCACGTCCTCACACTACACGAGCCGACAGTCGGATGCGAGCGAAATGCTTCCACCGTACGACGCGACAGGCATTTCCCCGGTCTGCAGAGGAGGGAACATGCGCACCTGAGGTGGAGATGAGGTCGCGCTCAACAGCGAATCGCACGGCCCTATTAATTTGTGCATGTGAAGTGTCAAATCGGGTCGTAGCACTGCTTTAACTGTGCGATTTACGCACGAGCCACGACCAGAATTTCAAACCGTTTTGATTTTCTTGCGACCCTGCGATTGCACGATCGTGAGGCGAAATCGCTTGGCGTTACCCCATGTACACTGCACGATGCGAGACTCACGATTGAGCTGCGATTGAGCAAGAAATCGGCCCGACTCTCAAAAAGTCGTGCGAGTGCCAAATCGGGGCAAAATCGGGGCAAAAGTCGCACAGTGTAAGCCCAGCTTTAGTCACAAAGTGTCGTGTTTAGGCTACATAAGTTAAAATAAACCGATGCGACAACGAACAAGTCATCTTGCGCAATAGAAAGCTGTTGCGCGCCCCGAGAAATAGATAGCCCATTTAAAAAAAACTATGTGTGACCAGGTGTAATGTTTTATTGTTCTATCTGTTTTATGCACACACGCACACATACTCCCTCCTAGCGGATGGAGCACTGATGAGTGGACACGTTTGGGTTTTCATGAAACAGAAGCCCGAGGAAGAACAGGTGGAGGATAAATGAGGGGGGAAATGGCTACACAGTCGTTTTCACGTGGAGCGCTGAGAAGACGCGCGAGCTGTCTCATAGGGTATTTTGTAGAGAGCATAGATGCTCTAGCCGTGGCTCAAGGCTACCATGTCAGTTGTTTACATGGGTGCATAGAGTAAATGCCCTAGTTACAACCGTTTCCACCGAAGCCAGAAGTTACTGCGGTCGTGCGTAACTGCACTTCCGACAAAAGGTAACCTCTGGAATATTTTGGAGAGCATACAAAAGTCCCCAAGGACAGTTAACGGCGCAGTGGCTGGCGCTCATGACTACAAGTAAAATTACACCACTATCTATAGCCTACTTCAAAGTTTGCAAACATGGTCGCCCCATAGCCTACATTGCTAGCGGGACTTCCTTCTCCATATAGGCCTAACTAGTAGGCCTATCCCATATTCTGCTGTTATTTGATGACGCCAAAGTCACTGCACGTGAAACTCCCAGCTTACCAGCGAAATTGCGCAGTGGCACAGTGTAGGCTATATGTGACTAGTAGGCTAATGAAGCATCTAAATGGGAATATTCTGTAGAGTGTGCTATGAAAATGCTTACAACTCCTCAGAACTACTGTTTTTAATCAGTGAAGTTTAAGCTGGGACGCTTAAAATCAATATGGACCAGGTTTCTCTGTGCGTCAGGAGGCTATCAGCGTGCACACACAAGCGCGCGCGCACACGCACGCACGCGCACGCACACACACACACACACACACACACACACACAAACACACACACACACACACACACACACACACACACACATACACACACACACCTTCTATCTCTCCCTCTCCTTTGAGCTGCTGTCTCAACTGATGAGAGACATAATAGGCCAGCCTATTTCATTAGTGTTATTTATAGCCTACGTTTGCTGTGGAAAGATAACGCGAAGCCTTTCTTCGTGCTTGTCATTGTATTGACCAGCTACTTTCAATAGGCCTTCTCCACGATGCAAATGTGCGCGTCGGTTACACGGATGATACCTGAAATGTTCATTAGATATGAAATATCCTAAGTGGTTACAAGAGGTCCGAGGTGGTAGCCTACTCTCGCTACGGGGTCCACGACCGCACAGATTGTGCTCCTGCTTTCGAGATCTGCGCTCTCGGACAGACCCACACGCGCAAGTGCCCGACACAGATCACACAGCAGTCCTTTTCACCACCTCGTGAAGTGTTTAGACAATTTAATCTCGCTTGGAATTAGTGTAATGTAGCCTATCAGAAAGCGTAAGACATCCGTTGGACTCCTTTGCACGCAACAAGTTTTGAAATTATTTCTTAACGGTTATTTTTTGCAGTTAGTCTATGCAAACAGTCCTTCCGCGCTCCCCCATCATTCGCCACTTCGAGCTCAGTTTGAGAACTGCGCTGGAGCTGATGTCACTGTCAAGTCAGTGTCTGATTGGCCAAACCCCGTTTTTCGCTTGCGAAATCCGCCGTCAAAACAGACAGATTTGTTATTTTTTCTCCGCTGCGGATTTTCGCTTTTCGGTGTGCACAGAGTAATTAAAATACATTTGTTTGTTAATTTTGCGAATTTCGCTGCGAATATCCGCTCTGAAATTCCGCTCGGTGTGGACAGTCCTTAAGAAGGAGCCCAGTCTGTTTTTAAACTATAGTTCTAGAGCAGGAGCATCAATGATTGGAACATTCTAGGAACTTGTTACCTTTTTGATACAGATCTCTCTTGTTACTCTGTTGTCACACTCTATACCTAACCAATCTGTCAATTAGTGCCTTGCCTCACTTTATTACTAATCACTTTCATGCTGTGATTCAATGATTGCCAGCACCTGCCCAATGCCTGATTACTCTGGTCACATGGTTCACTTGCCCCACTATATAAACCTGGACTGTCACACTGCTTTGGTTGCTTGTCTGAATGGCACAGCATAGCGCCTGACTCACTGGCGCTCACTGGTACTGGCAATCAATTGATTAGCCAACTAGATGAGTGGTTGGTTTGTTGACAAGGTGGCTGACAGCATAGTGCCAGTTGACCAGCTAGCTGCCTGGCAGGTTGACTGACAGCCTGTCCGCCTGGTCAGTTGACTGGCTTGCTGCCTTGCTTGTTGACTGGCTGGTTGACTGGCCAGCTGCCTGTCCGGTTGACTGGCTGCCTGGCTGGTTTGGCCAGGCAGCCAGTCAACCAGCCAGTGAATCGGACAGGCAGCTGGCCAGTCAACCAGCCAGGCTGTCAAGGCCAGTTGGCTATCGGAACAGTGTTGTAATTTTAAATAACTGGCTGGAAACTGCTTTTGTCAGCAATTTGCTGTAAATTTACAACAATTTTCTGGCAATTATTCCCCATCAATTAGCTGTAAATTTCATTCTGAAATCTTTTACAGTGTACACATCAACACGAGACACACAATTGGTTCAAACACACACAGTCATACAGCCTGGGAGAGACATCATGTTAGACCTGTTAAAACCTACTCATCAACACCACACACACACACACACACACACACACACACACACACACACACACACACACACACACACACACACACACACACACACACACACACACACACACACACACACACACAGCCTGGGAGAGTCATCATGTTACAGATGTTGCAAATTACACATCCACACAAGACACACCATTTGTTCAAACAGGAACGCATGAATACATACATAAACGCTACGTTTGCAAGTTTGCAATGTGGTTGGAAAATGTGTGTGTGTGTGTTTGGGAATAGCAGCTCTTTTGAGTGTGAACTTCAGAAGTGTGAAGGCCCTACAGTAGTCGAGGCAGATGGAGAGCGTCATAAAACACACTCCAGGACAGTGAAGGGCCAACTGTAGTCTAGGCAGGTGGGGAGCACACACACACACACACACACACACACACACACACACACACACACACACACACACACACACACACACACACACACGCACACGCACACGCACACACGACAAAGTGATGCTTACTGTAGCTTCTCCAGTTTGCAGTTTTGATGACAAACAGCAGAACATAAAATTTCCACTGCTGAGGCCTCCAGGCCATATCCCCAATGTCTCAGCTGCAGCTGTGTGAGACGTGATGTGTGTGATGTCAGGGCAGAGGCCAGATAGGAGACGCTCTTATATGACAGGAGACAGTCATCCAGCCTGGAAGAGACATCAGGATACAGTTAGACAACCTGCACATCAACACCACACACACACACACACACACACACACACACACACACACACACACACACACACACACACACACACACACACACACACACACACACACACACACACACACACACACACACACACACACACACACACACACACACACACACCTGGACAGTACTGCAGCCTGGGAGAGACATCATTTAGACAACGTACACATCAGCACTACAAATTCACACCGTAAGACACACACACAGAGACACACACACACACACACACACATACACACACACACACACACACACACACACACACACAGAGACACACAGACACACACACACACATACACACACACACACACACACAAACTCACACACATTGTAAGTTGCGCCCAAAATGATTGTAGTGTGTGTGTGTGTGCGTGTGTGCGTGCGTGTGGCACCTCTTTTGAGTGTGTGTATGTACTCTACAGTAGTCAAGGCAGGTGGGGAGGGTCATAACACACACACACACACACACACACACACACACACACACACACACACACACACACACACACACACACACACACACACACACACACACACACACACACACACACACACACACACACACACACACACACACAGACACAGACACACACACACACAGTGATGCTTACTGTAGCTTCTCCAGTTTGCAGTTTTGATGACAAACAGCAGAACATAAAATGTCCACTTCTGAGGCCTCCAAGTCATAATATTCCTCCTCCTGGGTCAGCTGCAGCTGTGTGAGACGTGATGTGTGTGATGTCAGGGTAGAGGCCAGATAGGAGCAGCTCTCATCTGACAGGAGACAGTCATCCAGCCTGGAAGAGACATCAGGATACAGTTAGACAACCTCAACACTACACACACACCTGGACAGTACTGCAGCCTGGGAGAGACATCAGGATACAGTTAGACAACCTCAACACTACACACACACCTGGACAGTACTGCAGCCTGGGAGAGACATCAGGATACAGTTAGACAAACTACACATCAACACGAGACACACACACACACACACACACACACACACACACACACACACACTCTCCACACACACACACACACACACACACACACACACACACACACACACACACACACACACACACACACACACACACACACACACACACACACACCGGCTCCGGTGGTAGAGGAGCCATTAGACAACCAGAAAGTTACATGTTTGAGGCCTGCTCTGCCTGACCCCATCGATGTGTTCTTGAGCAAGATACTTTGAAAATTGAAAAAAAAGTCTGCACACCAGGCTCCCTTTCTTTACATTTAATGTGACGTTTCGGGCAGAAGCACTTTTTTACAGTGTGTGAACTCCTGCAGATAGAGAGGATCAACACACACACGCACACGCACACGCACACGCACACGCGCACACACACCAAGTGTGACTTACTGTAGTGTCTCCAATCTGCAGTCTTGATGACTAAGAGCAGAACATAATCGTTCCACCTCCTCCACCCTCCCCAGGTCTCTCCCACAGAGTGTAGATGTGTGTGAGGTCAGAGCAGAGACCAGATAGCAGCAGATCTCCTCTGTCAGATCACATCCCTTCAGGCTGAAAGAAAGAAAAGAGCACGATACTGAATATGCATAGATGTGGAACACACACACAGGACTGAGAGCATGAGCACACACACACACACACACACTACCAGGGGTTCCCAAGCTCCACCATAACAAGGCCGCCATATACCGGTAGATTCCAGCCAAGGCCCCCCTCACATGGGCTGTGCCACACTATTGTTTTCTGTTTACCCGCTCTCACAATCATAGAAGATGTATGTGTGTCATTCCCATTCAGATCACTGAGATACATACTGTATATGTGAACTCACATTGGGATAAAAAACATTAAAGGGGTATGCCACTATTTTGGGGGCTTAATACAGTTAAAATTTATAAAGGTGGTTAAATGTTATTTTTCATGTTAAAGAGGATAGAGACCCTCCATTTGACATGCCTGACAGCAAATTGGCCAATGTACTTTTGACACCAAAGTGATGTCACAAGTTTTCAATCACACACCCCCTTTCAAAATGTTCACACCCTGTCCCACCCTCTGATTTTTTTTCTTTTTAATTGTTCTGGTTGTCACATGACGTGGCATC
This sequence comes from Engraulis encrasicolus, assembly GCF_034702125.1. NCBI lineage: Eukaryota > Metazoa > Chordata > Actinopteri > Clupeiformes > Engraulidae > Engraulis > Engraulis encrasicolus. The sequence continues at coordinate 59,879 of NW_026944779.1, forward strand.
ATGACACATCCTCAATCTGAACAATGAATAAAAGATAGATGTTTCAAGCATGAAACAATCAAACACAGCCAAAACAGCAGGAATAGCACATTGCACATGACATTGACTGTCATACAATGTTATTTGTTGTTGTTAATGATATTATTCATAACAATAATTTAAAAAAAAACATTTAAAAATGTATTCTGTGCAAGTCTGTGTATGACGTGATAAAATGGTGAATGATCACATTATTATAACAACTTCTAACACTGATAAAATGGAGCTCCATCAATCGAGCAATCATCAGCTGTTCCTCTTGCATCACATTACAAGTTAGCTTGTAAGCCTATTTGCTGCAGTACTGAGTAACTTTCTTGTCTAAGATTTGCTTTAGTCTGCAATTTGTATTTGAACAAATAAAAAAAAAATGTTTCTGCCAGAATTGATATTATCCCTTGGCCACTTGTGTTATTGTCATTTGGCTCTGAATTCATTGCTATTATATCTGTTCAGTAAAGAATTTTATCATGCCTCTAAAATAGTGCAGTAGAATGGTACCATGATCTGGCTAGCTCAGTCGTGGTGGGTGATGGCGGGGGAGGGACAGTTCTATGATCAAAGTACCACAAAGTACCACTAGTCTCCACCTTTTGTATCATTCTCTGGCTAACTTTTGCTCTCCTCCATGGCCATTGAACTGCCCTGCCCCATCATCCACCATGACAGAGATCCCCAGAGCATGGAAAGGTACCGCCTCTGAGCTATCAACAACTGTTCAGTGCACAGTCTGCTAACAGAGACACGCTCTTGTGTGCATTTGATCACAGAAAGTGCAATGGATGAATTTCTTTCAGTATGTGGAGACTTCAAAAGACATGTTAGAGTATCTATAGGTTTACCACTGCGGAGAAGTCTTGACAAAAAATTATCAAAATATAAAAGGCAATCAAACATCACACTAATTTGAGAAATATAATATGCAGTTATTGAATGAAGGAATGATAAAGATTAGGCTTCTCGCTGCAAACAAAAATATTACAAGGTTTTAGACTCATGCACAATTTCATCTTTGCTTAAATAGCCTACTATTAAAAACAACAACAAGGTAAAACTGTCACAGTCGTATGCAATGTATTATTGCTGTGCTGCATCAAGCAATTCATTTCCAAGTGCTTTGGTTTCCCTTATAAGTTAATCTATGCTTGAAACAGCCATCCTCAATTTATTGTTCAGGTTGAGGACGTGTCACATCATGTGACCGACAATACAATTAAATACATGTGGGTGGGTGTGGACGTTTTTTGAAGAGGCGTGTGTAAAAAGTGTTGGGTGGAGTATACGTGTAGGGGGTGTTGCATTGTTACAAACTGACCCGTTTGCCGTCAGGCATGTGAAATGGAGGCCCATTCTCCCTCACCTTTAAGTGTTGTCTTGCTTTAAGACAAGTTAAAAGAGGGAATATGCCGCCAAGCTAGTGAAAGTCAATGGATCACTGTAGCATGCATTGACTTTCACTAGCTTAGCGACATGCTCCCTCTTTTAACTTGCCTTAAAGCAAGACAATGGCTTACATGAAAAATAAGACACTTTACCACCTTTATAAACCCTGGCCAACGATTTTAACTGTATTAAGCCCCAAAATAGTGGCATACCCCTTTAATGGTAATAATATTTTTTGTTTATTTTGGTGTACATTAATTATTAAATTATATATTTTTCTTCTTTTTCTTGTTTTTCTTCCAACTTGCCCCAGACCCCCACTTTTAAGACCACAGATCTAAATTAATATAGATGAATTCCATGATTGAAGTGAGATTGATCTAGATTGATCTATTGATCTCTATTATAAGTCGCGTTGGATAAAAGCCTCTGCCAAATGTAATGTAAAGTAATGTAACTGAGTAAAATGACTTCAAGATCATCCTATGATATGATGCCTGAGTAGTTTTAGGTAGATTATGGATGTGAGGCTGTTTTTAGTACTTTATTTTATCCCAGTTTAGTCCCAGCTGTGCAACTCTACTCCCCTTCACTACAAATGGTGTCAGAAGTGGGATGGTACCGTGAGGCCATCGGAAGCGTACCCATTGTGTGTGAGCCGTAATTCCATGTGAGGGGACCCCCAAGATTGGTGACCCCAGTGTGAGGGACCTCAGTGATGGGTGAAGCATTGATGACGGGGCACACTGGATGGGAGAAGCATGATGGGCAGTTGCATGAGGTACACCNTGAGTGTGTGAAGCGCACCGGTGCGCTTCCCGAAGGGGAAGGCAGTGTGATGGAGTGACCATCACTAGGGTTGTGGGTGTGTTCTGACTAATATACCAAAGAGCCAGGCTCTCTTGGTGTAGTGGTCAGAGCCTCGGTTTACTACCCCAGAAGGTCTGGATTCATGTCCCAGCTGGGCAACTCTACTCCCCTTCGCTACAATTAAAATCATAATACCTTATTTTCAACAACAATGCAATACTGCCGTTGTAGGGCAGAATTTCACTCTCCACAGTGTTGCAATTACTCCATATCGTCGGCTTGCTACCAAAACCGCCTAAGTCCGAATTTGGTCAAAATGAGATTTTTACATAAACTTACTCCCCTACCACAGCTGCATCACCCTGCCTTTCCGCCAGGGTCATTGATCAATCACAACAGTCACCAGAGTAAAAAATCTGTATGTATAAAGTCACACACTGCCTATGAGAAAATGAATGACCAGGGACGTAGCTATAGGGAGGACAAGGAGGGCATTTGCCTGTAGGCCTAGGGCCCTCCTGCAGGTGGCAGGGGTAGGGGCCCTATTATGACCTTGGCAGGTGGTATGGGGGCCCTATCTATTCATCCTGGGGCCCTGTGCACAATTGTTCTGCCAATGTGAATGACTTGGGTAACTTGACTTAGCCATTTTTGATGCAAGCAACTTGACAAGAAGAAGCAGTTTATTTACATCTGTTAAGAGTTTTTTTTCTCTCTCTCCCTCTTCAAAGACAATGCCCTAGTAACACAGAACGTAAAGAGAACGTTTGACTTTTGGTTCTCTAAAGGTTGGGGTTATTACCAAACCAAAATTTACCACTTAGAAACGTTCCCTTTGGTTACAGAAAAAACAAGCAGCCATTGGTTCCGGTTCGGTTCTGGATACGTTTCAGATACGTAATTTTTGGTTCTGTTTTGGTTCTCACTGGGTTGCCAGGAAAGTTTAATTTAAGTTCCCAGAACGATATATGTGTGGTTCCCATTCCATTCCCTCGCCGTTCTCTCACCGTACCTTTATTGCTTTTCATGTTTGTTCCCTCATCGTTCCCATATGGTTCCCATAACCTTGATGGTTACATTATAGGTCTGGTCATGTCTGGTTCCCTAGACGTGCTCCTGATGTTCCCCCAACTTTGTTTATACTGTGTTGTTCAGAGCATAAGCAATGATGACTGTCCACCCGATTAAATCATATAGGCCTACGTCTGCATATTAGTAACAGTATTTCCTCCAGATTTAATCATATACACAATCTATTTTTTTATTCCATTTCATTCATTTAACTCAACTTGGTTGGGTTGATCTAAGGTTTGGCTGTGCACACAACATCACACAAAAGATGTGGTGAGTGAAAGAAATAACTTGAGAACTTGTTACACCTTTGCCGGTAACAAGCAGGCCCTTCACAACCAATCTGTCCATCAGCACCTGGCCAAACCTAATTACTTAGGGCTGGTATATCATGATTCAATTGCTTGCACCTGAAAAACTCCTAATCAATCTGGTCACATGGTACTCTTGAGCCTGTATATAAACCTGCTGTCAGAGTGCTTTAGTTATTTGCCTGCCTGCCTGCCTGCCTGCCTGCTGGCTGGTCAGCATGGCACAGCATAGCGCTTGTTTAACTGCTTTGCAAGCAAGCTAATAGCGCTTTTGGCTTATGGCATTTCTTAGCTACATCTTGTGCCTTGCTTTGTGAGCTAGTCAGTAACAGCACATGTTACATTGCTTGCGCCATTGTGCACTTGATGTAGATGGTATGATTATCTTTAAAATTCATTAAGGAAAACATTTGGTATTAATCCCCACTAGATTGTGTTCATACATGCTCAGCTGATATTTATCTCACATTGTGGTACAGTACGGCATAGACTGATATATAAATTATAGACATCATACATGTTTTCAGCAACTTTAATCATCATTCTAAGACAGCAGTGTGCCAACCTGATGCCAGGCGCAGGGTGTTTCAGTGATGGTGGAGGATGGGAGGTCCTTAAGTACCATGATCAGGGTACCTCAACTATGGTGAGAGATAGTGGGGCAGGACCAAAACACATTCACAATAATAAACAAGGTTGGGGGAACATCAGGAGCATGTCTAAGGAACCAAATATGCAACCAACAAGGTTAAGGGAACCATATGGGAACGGCAAGGGAACAAACATGACATGAACAGGAATAAAGTGACGGTGAGAGAACAATAAGGGAACGGAATGGGAACTACACATATAACATTCTAGGAACGAAAATTAAACTTTCCTGCCAACCAAGTGAGAACTGAAAAATAACCAAACATGACTCTTTGGGGACGTACCCAGAACTAAACTGGAACCAAGGGCTTGTGTTCCAGGAACCTTTGTAGAACTAAAAATTGTTAGTAGGGTGGCCATGTGTCAAAACTTTATCCTTAGACATCAGTGTCTGAGATATTCTTCTTATCACATAAAGACTGTAACCTTAACATTTAGTTATACATGTCAAATTGAGCAATTATTAATCAGGTGTTTTAATTGATGTAGTCAGAGTTTTGTAAACTGCTGCAACTGTCTACCTATGTCAATCTGCTATTTCATACATTTATCTGCTATCTCATGTTGTAGACATTAAGCAGATCCAGATTGCTGTCATTTGCTCTCAGAGGAAAGTTCAACACCAATATGTATGGAATCCAGTAGTGGTTCTATACCATGTTCTGAATGCCACGGTCATGGTGTTGAAGTGGGCGGGGGACAGTTCTATGACCAGGTTACCTCAGTCATGGGCAAGGTTGGGGGGTGGGGCAGTTCTATGAGCATGGAGAAGGGCAGAAGTTAACCAAAGATGATAAACAAGGAGGAGACAGTTCGAGGGGAGGTGCAAGGACCAAATAAGTGCCCCACCCCTTCATCCTCCACCATGACTGATGGATCCTCAACATGGAGACTGGACGGCACTGCAATGCTATCTCTGTGTAACACTGCAAGCTAAGTCAGCCTTGACATGAGCGTTGTGGCAATTGATCTGGCACAATGACAATATCTCAGAGTGCTTAGCATTAAATGACAATGAAAATCATGCTATCATTGAAAACTAACATGGCTAGAAGTACTAAAAAGTAAAATAAAGCTGTGATAATTTGTTAGTATATCGTCGGCTTGCTACCAAAACTGCCTAAGTCCGAATTTGGCCGAAATGAGATTTTTACATAAACTTACTCCCCTACCACAGCTGCATCATCCTGCCTTTCCGCCAGGGTCATAGATCAATCACAAAAGTCACCAGAGTAAAAAATCTGTATGCATAAAGTCACACACTGCCTATGAGAAAATGCATGACCAGGGACGTAGCTATAGGGAGGACAAGGAGGGCATTTGCCTGTAGGCCTAGGGCCCTCCTGCAGGTGGCAGGGGTAGGGGCCCTATTATGATCTTGGCAGGTGGTATGGGGGCCCTATCTATTCATCCTGGGGCCCTGTGCACAATTGTTCTGCCAATGTGATTGACTTGGGTAACTTGACTTACCATTTTTGATGCAAACAACTTGACATGGGCTAGAAGAAGCAGTTTATTTAAATCTGTTAAGAGTTTTTTTCTCTTTCACTTCAAAGAGAATTGTCATGTGTCAAAACTTCATCCTTAGACATCAGTGTCTGAGATATTATTTTTGTCGCACAATAGTTGTAGCCTTAAAATTAAGCTATACGAATCAAATTGAGCAATTATTAATCAGGTGCTTTATTTGATGTAGATGGTGGTTTGTAGAAGGCTGCTGCAATCTAAAACTTCCTATACCAATTTGTGAATTAATTCATTAATCTATAGTTTCCAGCATAGTCATTAAAGACTGTTGGACTGATGTCCCTTGTGCATTATTTTAGTTTACACACAATGGTATATCATACTTCTATGTGAATTTAATCCAGTAGTGGTTCTATACCATGTTCTGAATGCCACGGTCATGGTGTTGAAGTCGGCGGGGCACAGTTCTATGACCAGGTTACCTCTGTCATGGGTACGGTTGGGGGGTGGGGCTGTTCTATGAGTATGGAGAAGAGCAGAAGTTAACCAAAGATGATAAATAAGGAGGAGACAGTTTTTGAGGAGGTACAAGGACCAAAGAAGTTCCCCACCCCTTCATCCTCCACCATGACTGATGGGACCTCAACATGGAGATTGGATGCCACTGCATGACTTACTCTGTGTAGCACTGCAATCTGGATCTGCCCTGATAAGAACTACGAAAGTATTGCCGTTGAGGTAATTTCTCTGGCTCAATGACAAAATGAGTTTAACTTAAGATGAAAATGTAATTAATGTGTCATTGAAAGCTAGTATGACCGAAAGTGCTAGAAAGTGAAAGAAATCTGTGAAAATCTGTTGGTAGACATAAGATTTACCAGCATGCTAGATTGTTACAAGGTCTACAAAAATATTTAAGTCATCCACCATACCCAGGATTAAAGTTTGGAATAAAAATGAAGAAGAATAGTATAACTATCAAAATAATGTGCAGTGCATTGTTCTTGTTGTGCTGCATATTTTTTAAAGTGTTTTGTTTTCCTTAGGAACCATTTAATGTTTGACTTGCAGCTTCACTCAAAATAAATAAAGAAAATACATTCACATCTGAGACAGGTACTGTTTGTAGTGGACCAATGACACAGACATGATGACAGGATGATGCAAGAGTAAAAAAGGGGAGTTCTCTAAAAATCTCCTTTGACCAAAATTATTAGGGGGGACTCACAATTGCTCTTTGCCCAGGGTCTCAGATTTCCTAGAACTGCCACTGATGTTTGGCGCCCCCTCTGGCGCCTAGTTTTCCCCTGTTTTCCGAAAACCCCAAAATCGGACTTAGGCGGTTTTGGTAGCAAGCCGACGATATGAGATTTACCAGCATGCTAGACTATTATAAGGTCTACAAAAATATTCAACCATTCACCATTTCCAGGATTAAAGTTTGGAATAATATTAAAAATAATAGTATAACTATCAAAAAACTGTGCCGTACATTGTTGTTGTGCTGCATCAAATAATTTATTTTTTCCTTTTCCTTAGAAGGCGTTTCATGTTTGACTTGCAGCTTCACTCAAAATAAATAAAGAAAATAAATTAACATCTTAGACAGGTACTGTTTGTAATGGACCAATGACACAGACAGGATGACAGGATGATGCAGAAGTGGTAGGGGAGTTAAGTTCTGCAAAAATCCCCTATTCACCAAAATTATTAGGGGGGACTCACAATTGCTCTTTGCCCAGGGTCTCAGATTTCCTAGAACCGCCACTGGTGTTTGGCACCCCCTAGGAAATTTAGTTTTTCCCTGTTTTCCGAAAACCCCAAAATCGGACTTAGGCGGTTTTGGTAGCAAGCCGACGATATGGAGTTGAATTTACACATTTTTACTGCGTAGTTTTTAACCAGGTCCCAACAAAAATGAGAGGGTAGATTAACCCTCTGAGGTCCGAGTGCCCTTCAGAGGGCAATGTGTCTCCAAAAACAAATCTGTAACTCTGTGAGTTTTTGTCATTGAAACATATAAGTCACACCATTAGAAACCTCAGACCTTCGAGGTCCCAAATGTATATATATGAAATGAAAATACTTGAAAATGTTAGGGTGGTGCAAGCAGCCTAAAAGCCTCTGAAAAGCCTTGGACCCCAGAGGGTTAAACAAATATTTTTCATCTCGCAAGTACATAGATACTTTTCATATCATTTATTTCATAAATTCAATTAAGTTGTGTGCAGTGAACACTTGTGTGCTGTGGAGTGCTGTGTCACAATGACAACCCTAGTAACAGAGAACGTAAAGAGAACGTTTGACTTTTGGTTCTCTAAAGGTTGGGGTTATTACCAAACCAAAATCTACCACTTAGAAACGTTCCCTTTGGTTACAGTAAAAACCAAGCAGCCATTGGTTCCGGTTCGGTTCTGGATACGTTTCGGATACGTCATTTTTGGTTCTGTTTCAGTTCTCACTGGGTTGCCAGGAAAGTTTAATTTAAGTTCCCAGAACGATATATGTGTGGTTCCCATTCCATTCCCTCACCGTTCTCTCACCGTACCTTTATTGCTTTTCATGTTTGTTCCCTCATCGTTCCCATATGGTTCCCATAACCTTGATGGTTACATTATAGGTCTGGTCATGTCTGGTTCCCTAGACGTGTTCCTGATGTTCCCCCAACTTTGTTTATACTGTGTTGTTCAGAGCATAAGCAATGATGACTGTCCACACGATTAAATCATATACATATTAGTAACAGTATTTCCTCCAGATTTAATCATGTACACAATCTATTTTTTATTATTCCATTTCATTCATTTAACTGAACTTGGTTGTGTTGATCTGAGGTTTGGCTGTGCACACAACATCACACAAAAGATGTGGTGAGTGAAAGAAATAACTTGAGAACTTGTTACACCTTTGCCGGTAACAAGCAGCCCCCTCACAACCAATCTGTCCATCAGCGCCTGGCCAAACCTAATTACTTAGGGCTGGTATATCATGACTCAATTGCTTGCACCTGAAAAACTCCTAATCGATCTGGTCACATGGTACTCTTGAGTCTGTATATAAACCTGGACGGTCAGAGAGTGCTTTAGTTATTTGCCTGCCTGCCTGCCTGCCTGTTGGCTGGTCAGCATGGCACAGCATAGCGCTTGTTTACTTGCTTTGCAAGCAAGCTAGTGCTTTTGGCTTATGGCATTTGTTTGCTACATCTTGTGCCTTGCTTTGTGAGCTAGTCAGTAATAGCACATGTTACATTGCTTGCTCCATTGTGTACTTGATGTAGAAGGTATGGTTATATTTCGTCGGCTTGCTACCAATACCGCCTAAGTCCGAATTTGGTCGAAATGAGATTTTGGCATAAACTTACTCCCCTACCACAGCTGCATCACCCTGCCTTTCTGCCAGGGTCATTGATCAATCACAACAGTCACCAGAGTCAAAAATCTGTATGTATAAAGTCACACACTGCCTATGAGAAAATGAATGACCAGGGACGTAGCTATAGGGAGGACAAGAAGGGCATTTGCCTGTAGGCCTAGGGCCCTCCTGCAGGTGGCAGGGGTAGGGGCCCTATTATGATCTTGGCAGGTGGTATGGGGGCCCTATCTATTCATCCTGGGGCCCTGTGCACAATTGTTCTGCCAATGTGCATGACTTGGGTAACTTGACTTAGCCATTTTGGGGGCAAGAAGCAGTTTATTTACATCTGTTAAGAGTTTCTCTCTCTCTCTCTCTCTCTCTCTCTCTCTCTCTCTCTCTCTCTCTCTCTCTCTCTCTCTCTCTCTCTCTCTCTCTCTCTCTCTCTCTCTCTCTCTTCAAAGACAATGGCCATGTTTCAAAACTTCATCCTTAGGCATATGTCTGAGATAATCTTATCACACAATGGCTGTAGCCTTACATTAATTGATAGTTGTAGCCTTGAAACAAATTGAGCAATTATTAATCATGAGCTTAATTTCATGTTATCACAGGTTTTATAGAGGACTGCATCATACCTTTATCTAATGTTTTATAATAGATTTTGAAGAGTAATTGGTTGGTGTCACCAGTGTAACACATTATTGCATACATGGCAGAATGACCAACTCCAATGTGCAAGGTATCCAGTAGTGGTTCTATACCATATTCTGAATGCCACGGTCGTGGTGTTGAAGTGGGCGGGGCACAGTTCTATGACCAGGTTACCTCGGTCATGGGCAAGATTGGGAGGGTGGGGCAGTTCTATGAGCATGGAGAAGAGCAGAAGTTAAGCAAAGATGATAAACAAGGAGGAGACAGTTCGTGAGGAGGTACAAGGACCAAAGAAGTGCCCCACCCCTTCATCCTCCTCCATGACTGATGGGACCTCAACATGGATATTGGGCGTCACTGCATGGCTTGCTCTGCGTGGCACTACCGTTGGGATCTGCCCTGATATGAGCAATGAATGTATGACCATTGTGGCAATTGCTCTGGCACAATGACAAAAAGACTCATACTTTGGATGAAAATGTAAATAATGTTTCATTGGAAGCTAATATGACTGAAAGTGCTAGAAAGTAAAAGAACTCTGTGAAAATCTGTTGATAGACATGAGATTTACCAGCATGCTAGACTGTTACAAGGTCTACAAAAGTATTTCAATAATTCACCATATCCAGGATTGAAGTTTGGAATAAAAATTATAAAAGTATAAATAGTATAACTATCAAAATAATGTGCAGTGCATTGTTCTTGTGCTGCTTCAAATAATTAATTTTAAAGTGTTTTGTTTTCCTTAGGAGCCATTTCATGTTTGATTTGCAGCTTCACTCAAAATAAATGAAAGGGTGCATCCCAATATGTGACCTTGCCTCCTCCACTTGCCTCCTCCACTTGCTTCTCGTCATGATGACATCACTGACAACAGCATTATATTTCAATATCTTGCAAAAGCTCAATTGTAAAGTCTTTTTCTCATTTGCAATTGGGATGGTGAAAGAAAAACAGTCCCTCAAAAGTTGTTGTGGCGAGGCTGACAGCTGGGAAACTTTATTGTTTTCTCCACGGAGGAGGGGCCAGGAGGCGGGACGAGGAGACAAGCACAAGTGGAGGAGGCAAGGACACATATTGGGATGCACTCAAAGAAAATAAATTAACATCTTAGACAGGTACTGTTTGTAGTGGACCAATGACACAGACATGATGACAGGATGATGCAGATGTGGTAGGGGAGTAAAAAAGGGGAGTTCTGCAAAAATCTCCTTTGACAAAAATTATTAGGGGGGACTCACAATTGCTCTTTGCCCAGGGTCTCAGATTTCCTAGAACCGCCACTGATGTTTGGCGCCCCCTTTGGCGACTAGTTTTTCACTGTTTTCCGAAAACCCCAAAATCGGACTTAGGCGGTTTTGGTAGCAAGCCGACGATTTGGTATTAATCCCCACTAGATTGTGTTCATACATGCTCAGCTGATATTTCTCTCACATTGAGGCGCAGTTCGTCTTAGACTGACTTATAAAATATTAGAGATGATAAAAAACCCGGAGGATCCGGTTGGAGAGCCGGGTAAAGACCTCATCCGAACAGACCGGATGGCTGTCGTGCATTGATCCGCCAAAGGCGGGTCAGACGGCATTTCATTAATATGTCAACAAAATGGCAGTTACAACGCGAGAAATTGTGAAACCGGACTGTATCCTCTTTAGTTGACTACAACAGCCATTCTCTAATCTCCCTACTATGCTGTTCAGTCACGAACACTCACTGAGTAAAACTGAACCAACTCCCGCCTCGTCATTCATCGAGCCCGTTTGATCCGTCCAGCCTGTTGTGGCCAATTGAGTCGCGGGTCCACACTCCCTATGTGTGTGCTTCTGACTCTGTTGAGGTCTACATTTCTAAATGTTAACAATGCTCTGCCAACGCTTTAACATCTCAGTATGTAGGCTACTCTTAGGGAAATTATAGTCTACAGACGTGACTCTACTATCACTCACTGCGTTACAGCGTACCGTCTTTAAAGACACTGCTGTCACTCCCCTCCTCCGAGTCACTCAGCAGCGGAGCCCTCGGCGACTCGGTGAGACGAATCCTGACTGAGTTGTTGGTAGCAGCGAATCCCCTACGGATCGGATCAACGCTTAAGTTTCGTTTTTGCCACGAGTGTGCGAGTCGCAAGGCAACTCGGCAGCGGAAGCGAGTGGTCATCTGCTGCTCGCCTCCTGACTGTCCCTGCTCAACTAGACTTCTGCTCTCACATATTTGACTTTTAGTCTTCTTAAATACAAACACACACACATTATTTATTGCAAAATCAGGAACATGCCGTTTCACTGCTGCCAAAGGCTGTTCGAGTTGTGGTTGCATGTTTAGTGAGGAGACCCAGGTGGGTCGGATCGCAGCATGAGTTTAGGAACTGTGACATTCATAAAGTGAGTTTTGTTGATCAAACTTACTCTTTGATTTATCAACGTGAATTGATAAATGGAACAACAAAGGTGAGGCGCATAGCTACTTAACGAAATAAACGTTTTAAAAAATACATTATTATTATTTATTTTTATTTAGGCCTATTTTAAATAAGTGATCCGTGTGATCCGAGTGATCCGTCTAATCCGGGTACCCTCCTTGGAATGATCCAATCAATCCGGACGCCTCAAAGAGTCGAGTTAAGCACCTCTATAGAATGTAGACATCAAACATGTTTTCAACAATGTTTTAAACATTGTTTTAAGAGAGCAGTGTGGCAAACTAATGCCAGGCGCAGGGTGTTTCAGTCATGGTGGAGGATGGGAGGTGCTTAAGTACCATGATCAGGGTACCTCAACTATGGTGAGAGATAGTGGGGCAGGACCAAAACACATTCACAATAATAAACAAGGTTGGGGGAACATCAGGAGCATGTCTAAGGAACCAAATATGCAACCAACAAGGTTAAGGGAACCATATGGGAACGGCAAGGGAACAAACATGACATGAACAGGAATAAAGTAACGGTGAGAGAACAATAAGGGAACGGAATGGGAACTACACATATAACATTCTAGGAACGAAAATTAAACTTTCCTGCCAACCAAGTGAGAACGGAAAAATAACCAAACATGACTCTCTGGGGACGTACCCAGAACTAAACTGGAACCAAGGGCTTGGAACTAAAAATTGTTAGTAGGGAATGGGAGTTGGAGTTACCCAGGTGGGCTTTAAAGGCTTTTGCTTTTTTTTTGTTTTTTTTGTTTTTTTACTTTGAACCGTCATAAGATTCGCAAATCAGTACATAAAATAGTAGAATAAGCCTGTAGTCTTGTTTACAAAATGTTTGCACAGGTTCAGGGGTGTGGGTAGCTACCCAATCAGAGTAGGCTATACTTGCACGATTCCGCTGGCATTTTGGAGGATACTGAGGGAGAGACTAGCCAGGCTGTGCCCTCCTAGTGACGCAACACTTTCAGCATTGCAACTAGTCAGGTCAAGAGCAATGCAAGTACTTTCTGAGTTCCCCCAAATAAGGGAACTCCTCCCACTTTGGTGATAAACAACCACAAGCAAACCAAGGGAGGTGGGTCAACCATGACTTTTTGGAAACGTTAATTTTTATGCTTTTGGTGAGACCAAGTCTCGAAGAGATTTGAACGTCGATGATAATCAGGCTAGGAGAAACAGGAAGTGGAATACTTCTTTATATTTTTGGCTAAATTTATTTAGCGTCGGCATATTTAGCAATTTTCAACTTTGACAATTTTGATAATTAATTTAATGCAGCAAGTTAGCACTGATAACGACCCACCACTAATAAATTTTTTTATTAAAATTGTGTCCAACGTTTGTACACCACTTTTAAACTGTTATTGTATTAAGAGAAAACTATATGAATCTCCTTTAAGATACATGTTTGGAATAAACTCAAATGTCTACATCCCTGCTGGACAATAAAATGTGTTACTCTGAGATATTCTATTAATTAAACTACATCAGTTTATGTTCGGATTTCACATTTCAGGTTATAGGCCTAGTCTGACTTACCAGGATAATAAATAATAATATCCTTAAAGGACACTGTGTGAGATTTTAAGTTGTTTATTTCCAGAATTCATGCTGCCCATTCACTAATGTTACCTTTTTCATGAATACTTTCCACTAGCATCAAATTCTAAGTATTCACTATGACTGGGAAAATTGCACTTTTCTTACAAAGGGGGATCTTCTCCATGGTCCGCCATTTTGAATTTCCAAAAATAGTCATTTTTAGCTGCAAAAATGACTGTGCTTGGACCATACTAGAAAATATTTGTTTATTACTTAGTAAACCTTCATGTAAACATCAAATTTCATTTACAAAAAACTTGTTTTTTCCTTCTATAAGAGCAGTCACACCACAGGACACCATTAAACGAACCTAAGCATTGCGTGACAGAAACATTGCAATATGTAGACATATTAAGAGGTTAATAGTCACCTTAAACTTCCACTGCACTCTCCAATAACTGAGGTACTGACTGGTTAGGAGCCAGTCTTTAAGACCCTTGTAGTTGGCCTTGCAGCTGCCCATTCACAAACATTGACATACATGTCACCCCACAGGACGCAATTTGTTTTACGAAATTGAACTTGTAGTTAATATTTCTGTCTTGGGTTTTTTTCCACGTTCACATATCTTAATATAAAGTTAATATTTATGCAATCATGCCAAATGCTTCATACGTTATTCAAAATGTTGTTGGTTAATTTATATATATATTATATTCCAGGTTTCATTAATGTTACAGTCACACCACAGGATATTTGACATATAAACTTTTACATGAATCTTAACAAAAATGTTTCTTCTCATCTAAGACTAATATGAAACATAATGTATCACATCTTCTTTCATTGACATTTGTTTTTTAAAGGAAAAATAACAGTTTTGTAGGTTTTTAACCAATGTTACGAAAAAACAAGGCGTCACGTCTCCCACCCACTTGCCTCCTTGATGTATTTCTGCCCAATTGATAATTGGTCATCGTTATCATCATTTCTAAGAGGATAACAGAGTAAATACATATACAGGTACATGTACAAACTGTACTGTATATACCACAACTCCCAGGGCTTGCAGTCTGGATGGCACCCAGCTGAAGATGACACATGCAGTGATGATCCTTGGCCTTGGTCTTGGCCCTCCAGCGTCAGTTGTGCGAGACATGAGAAGTGTGAGGTCAGGACAGAGGCAAGACAGGAAAGGCTCTTCTCTGACAGGGTGTCATCCAGCCTAGGAGAGACATCAGGTTATAGTTAGTCAACTTACATGTACTGTATATGTAGAAAAGGACTGGAATCGTAAAACAAAGATAGGAAGAAACATGACAGACAGGCGCGCGCACGCGCACGCACACGCGCACGCGCATACACACACATACACACACATACACACACACACACACACACACGCACGCACACACACACACGCACGCGCACGCGCACGCGCACGCGCACGCGCATACACACACATACACACACACACACACACACACACACACACACACACACACACACACACACACACACACACACACACACACACACACACACACACACACACACACACACACATACACACACATACACACACATACACACACATACACACACACACACTCACTGTGCTGAGGTGGATGATGTGAACACATCAGTCAGCTTTTGAAGGACATCATCTGGGCTGAGGAGTTCAGTCTGGTCCATCTCAGGTGTCTTCACGTACGTCCGCAGATCAAACCCCTCCAGATACTCTCCTGAAGTCTCAAACCAAAACTGTCTAGTCTCCCACTCTCCAGGTAAGAGCATCTCGACAGAAAGAGTTCCTGAGGTCCTGTCAATGTGCTCCACTACAGCATGCTGGTTCAGCTCATTCAGACAGTAAAATAGGTTGATTCGTCTGTCATCATCTTCATCACCATGATCCCTAAGATGACTGATGTTGCGTTTCACTAATTGCACTGTTGGCTCTGAGCTCTGTGATTGGCTGGTGTTCAGTGGCATTAGCTGTCTTAAGAGGTTCTGATTGGACTCCAGAGAGAGGCCCAGAAGGAAGCGGAGGAAAAGGTCCAGGTGTCCATTCCTACTTTGTAAAGCCAGATCCACTGCAGTCTTGTGTAGGTCTTGAAAAGTTGCTACTCTGAAAAGAGCAGAGAGGTTAGAGGACTGATGTTGGTCAGACATGTTTCTCTCTCTGTTGGTGAAGCAGAGGAACACATATAATGCTGCAAGGAACTCCTGAATGCTGAGATGCACGAAGCTGAACACGCTCCTCTGGCACAATCCAGCCTCCTCTTTGAAGATCTGAGTGCACACTCCTGAGTACACTGATGCTTCTGTGACATCAATGCCACATTCTCTCAGGTCTTCATCATAGAAGATCAGATTTCCCTTCTCCAGCTGCTGGAAAGCCAGTTTCCCCAGCTTGAAAATCATCTCTTCATCTCTTATCTCAGGCTCTTTGTACTTGGTGTTTTTATTTGTAACCTGAATGATCAGGAAGTGTGTGTACATCTGCGTGAGAGTCCTTGGCATTTCTACACTCCCTGATCCATCTGATGTTCTCTCTACTACTGTAGCTGAAATCCAGCTGAAGACTGGAATGTGGCACATGATGTAGAGGCTCCTGGATGACTTCAGGTGAGCAATGACTCTACTGGCCAGGCTCTCATCACTGAGCTTCTTCCTGAAGTACTCTTCCTTCTGTGGGTCGTTGAACCCCCTAATTTCTGTCACCTGGCTCACACACCAACGAGGGATTAGACCAGCAGCTGCTGGTCGAGTAGTGATCCAGAGGAGAGCAGATGGAAGCAGATTCCCCTGGATGAGGTTTGTTAGCAGCACGTCAACTGGGACTGACTCTAACACATCACAGCACTTTGGATTTGAGGAGAAGTTAAGGGGAAGTCGACATTCATCCAGACCATCAAAGATGAACATGGGCTCTGAACTGGTGAAGACTCTTGGATCCTTTACCTCTGAGAAAAAGTGCTTGATAAGATCCACCAGACTGATGGTTTTGTCCTTCATCAGGTTCAACTCACGAAAAGGAAGTGGAAATATGAAGTCGACATCCTGATTGGACGTTCCTTCAGCCCAGTCCAGAATGAGCTTCTGCACAGAGACTGTTTTTCCAATGCCTGCTACTCCCTTTGTCAGCACAATTCCCATAGGTTTGACTTCTTTAGATGATGGCTTGACGTGTGCAGATGGGGCTTTGTCTTGTTTACATAATCGTTCAAAGATGTCACTGCATTTGACTGGCCTGTCTTTGACTGCCTTTCTCCAGGATGCTTTCTCTATCTGTCTGACCTCATGTTCTTCATTGATCCCCCATATCCCCCCCTGTGTGATGTAGAGGTCTGTGTAGATCTCTCTGAGCAGTGTGGGGTTTCCCTGATGTGTGAGTCCCTCCATCAGACACTGAGACTTCTTCAGCAGACAAGATTTGTGGACCTGTTTCATTCCTAACGGATCACAATGGAAGCTGTGTATGACACACACACACACACACACACACACACACACACACACACACACACACACACACACACACACACACACACACACACACACACACACACACACACACACACACACACGCACGCACGACGCACGCATGCATGCACGTACGCACACACTCATACACGCACATACAGAGAACACAACACATTAATGACAAAACACATGTTGTTGTTATTAGTTAACGGGGTAACCAGTCCTCCTGTGCAAAGCAAAACGTGAATTCCAACTGACACATCGGCTTATAGAGTTAATAAAACTATTACAGGATTAAAACCGTATTGTTTGTAAAAACTAGATACACACCTCTGAGCAGCAGGAATATCTCCTCTGAATCCATGGTCACTCTTCTTGAACACACAGCTCGGCACTGGAGAGGATGGTCGTTTACGTTTCATGAGGCTGGAGAAAATACACACACAAACTAATTATCAGATATTGTTCAAAACATGACATCAAAGGAGTAGACAGGGGGCTACACACACACACACACATACACACACACACACACACACACACACACACACACTAGGGGTGGAACGGTTCACAAAATTCACGGTTCGGTTCATATCACGGTATCAAGGTCACGGTTTTCGGTTCTCTACGTTTTTTTTAAGAAGGTTCCTGGAACACAAGCCCTTTGTTCAAGTTTAGTTCTGGGTACGTCCCCAGAGTCATGTTTGGTTATTTTTCAGTTCTCACATGGTTGGCAGGAAAGTTTAATTTTCATTCGTAGAATGTTATATGTGTAGTTCCCATTCCGTTCCCTTATTGTTCTCTCACCGTCACTTTATTCCTGTTCATGTCATGTTTGTTCCCTTGCCGTTCCCATATGGTTCCCTTAACCTTGTTGGTTGCATATTTGGTTCCTTAGACATGCTCCTGATGTTCCCACAACCTTGTTTATTATTGTGAATGTGTTTTGGTCCTGCCCCACTATCTCTCACCATAGTTGAGGTACCCTGATCATGGTACTTAAGCACCTCCCATCCTCCACCATGACTGAAACACCCTGCGCCCGGCATCAGTTTGCCACACTGCTATCTGAAGATAATGTTTAAATTTGCTGAAAACATGTAAGATTTATACTTTATCTATCAGTCTATACCACAATGGGAGAGAAATATCAGCTGAGCATGTATGAACGCAGTCTAGTGGGCATTATCACCAAATGCTTTCCTTAAAGAAGTTAAAAGATAACCGTACGATCTACATCAAGTGCACAATGGAGCAAGCAATGTAACATGTGCTGTTACTGACTAGCTCACAAAGCAAGGCACAAGATGTAGCTAACAAATGCCATAAGCCAAAAGCGCTATTAGCTTGCTTGCAATGAAAGTAAACAAGCACTATGCTGCAGGTTTAAATACAGGCTAAAGAGTACCATGTGACCAAATTGATTAGGAGTTTTTCAGGTGCAAGCAATTGAATCATGGTCTACCAGCCCTAAGCAATTAGGTGTGGTCAGGCACTGATGGACAGATTGGTTGTGAGGGGCCTGCTTGTTACCGGCAAAGGTGTAACAAGTTGTCAAATTATTTCAATCACTCGCCACATCTTTGGTGTGATGTTGTGTGCACAGCCAAACCTTAAATCAACCCAACCAAGTTGTGTTAACCCTTGTGTTGTGTTCATAAGCTGCATACACCTGTGGTGTTCGGGTCATTTTTGACCCGTGATAACAAAACTCAGCTATAAAATACCTAAAAACACTAGTTATCATCAAATATTGTTTTTCATCTCATGGCTAACTTGGTATGTATTCATATTCATGGAAATATTACTTGATGTATTCATCTTTTTGACTTTAAAGATCTTTTATCTTACATTATGCAAATCGTTTTTGATGACCAAAACTATCAAAATCTGCATAAATTCACTATTAATACCTCCCAAAGTGATACAATTAGTGATTATGTTGTCCATGTATTACAGCTGATATGAGAGTACAACAATCCCCAAATTTATTTTATTAGTTTTTCTCTAATATTAAAAAATATCATCAAGAGTGGCCTTTGTGTTGTTCGGGTCCAAACCAACCCAAAGAGATTTATAGCAGGATAAAGACCAAATGTCAACTAAATTAGTTTTTCAGTGCATAAAATTAATGTTTAAATATGTTGACTTGGTGTTTTTCAACATTTATATGATTTTAGTGTGGTAAATATACAAAATAACAATTCTGTCAGAGTCACAGCTATTCCGCCAATCTAATACAAAGGTATTGGAAATGAACACCTCAATGAACATGAAAAAAGTCACACTATTCATCTGAATCCCCTATGCCATGAACATGGACCATTATGTCATTGCCACATCAACTTTATGGAAAGTATAAGACCAGTTCTACAGGTTTGGGTGCCATTATGATTTTTTGATACGTTTTTTGGAAAAAATAATGTGCAAAATGTATTTTGCAAACAAATGTGCAAAACATCTCATTATATAATGCAGAAATGGATTCCCTGACCATGAAAACATATGAGTAGACACCAGAAATACATCTGTACTCCTTTCACAACAGGAGATATGACATATTGTAGTGTATGGGACTGTCCGGCGGCCATATTGGATTTGTAATATCAAAAAGCTTGCAAAAAAAAAGAGTTCAGGCAAGAAATATATTTTCCTCACCATAAATCACCAAACTGAAGACAAAGGGCAACCAACAGCTTTTCAGAAATGCATAAAACAACCAAAAATCTATACCGGGTCAATTTTGAACACAACATAAGGGTTAAATGAATGAAATGGAATACAAAAATAGATTGTGTACATGATTAAATCTGGAGGAAATACTGTTACTATTATGTAGATGTTCATGATTTAATCGGGTGGACAGTCATCATTGCTAATGCTCTGAACAACACAGTATAAACAAAGTTGGGGGAACATCAGGAGCCAGACGTGACCAGACCTATAATGTAACCATCAAGGTTATGGGAACCATATGGGAACAAACATGAAAAGCAATAAAGGTACGGTGAGAGAACGGCGAGGGAATAGAATTGGAACCACACATATATCGTTCTGGGAACTTAAATTAAACTTTCCTGGCAACCCATTGAGAACCGTAACAGAACCAAAAATGACGTATCCGAAACGTATCCAGAACCGAACCGGAACCAATGGCTGCTTGGTTTTTACTGTAGATTTTGGTTTGGTAATAACCCCAACCTTTAGAGAACCAAAAGTCAAACGTTCTCTTTATGTTCTCTGTTACTAGGGTAAAAGGATGATCCATGGACCGGTCACTCTTCATGGACACACAGCTCGGCACTGGAGAGGATGGTCTCTTATGTTGTATGGGACTGGAACACACACACACACACACATACACTAATCAGATCTAATAATTCAAGAAACGTCTGTCTCTGTATGTCTGTTCCAAGCAAAACTCCCACACCACTACCCTGAATGATCTCCAATAGGGAGGGCGACTTTGTCATGGTACAATGGTGTGCAGTGCAAACCGTCATACTGTTAACACATACAATACCGAAGCTATTAGTTAAAACTATTTTCAATGCCTTTTGTTGATTTGGAGATTACCCCACTTCCCTACTAACAATTTTTAGTTCTACGAAGGTTCCTGGAACACAAGCCCTTGGTTCCAGTTTAGTTCTGGGTACATCCCCAGAGAGTCATGTTTGGTTATTTTTCCGTTCTCACTTGGTTGGCAGGAAAGTTTAATTTTCGTTCCTAGAATGTTATATGTGTAGTTCCCATTCTCTTCCCTTATTGTTCTCTCACCGTCACTTAATTCCTGATCATGTCATGTTTGTTCCCTTGCCGTTCCCATATGGTTCCGTTAACCTTGTTGGTTGTATAAGGACAGCAGGTGTCTACCATATTTGTTTTGGGCACCTGTGCGAGCACGGACGGGAGTAACCAGATGGCGCGCACATTCACAGGCGCGCACGGTTTGGAGACCTGCGCGACGCGCACCAGAACTTGATGACGTTCACATGCATATAGGGAAGTGGGGGGAGATTTGAAATGTTTTTACAGCCCTGAAGAAGGCCATTGTCGGCCGAAACATGTTGGCAATTTTTAACGTTCTACTATGAACTAGCTGTTTATTAAAAGCTTTTTAACCCAGAAGAAGAGTGCCTTGGATATATTTTTTCATTGACTTGTTGGTTGTATATTTGGTTCCTTAGACATGCTCCTGATGTTCCCCCAACCTTGTTTATTATTGTGAATGTGTTTTGGTCCTGCCCCACTATCTCTCACCATAGTTGAGGTACCCTGATCATGGTACTTAAGCACCTCCCATCCTCCACCATGACTGAAACACCCTGTGCCTGGCATCAGCTTGGCACACTACTCTCTTAAAATCATATCGTCGGCTTGCTACCAAAACTGCTTAAGTCCGATTTTGGGGTTTTCGGAAAACAGGGAAAAACTAGGCACCAAAGGGGGCGCCAAACATCAGTGGCGGTTCTAGGAAATCTGAGACCCTGGGCAAAAAGCAATTCTGAGTCCCCCCTTATAATTTTGGTCAAAGGAGATTTTTGCTGAATTCCCCTTTTTTACTCCTGCATCACCCTGTCATCATGTCTGTGTCATTGGTCCACTACAAACAGTCCACTACAAACAGTACCTTCTTTATTTATTTTGAGTGAAGCTGCAAGTCAAACATGAAATGGCTCTTAAGGAAAACAGAGCACTTTAAAATAAATTATTTGATGCAGCACAACAAGAACAATGCACTGCACATTATTTTGATTGTTATACTATTCTTTTTTAATTTTTATTCCAAACTTTAATCCTGGGGATGGTGGATGATTGAAATATTTTTGAAGACCTTGTAACAAGCTAGCGTGCTGGTAAATCTCATGTCTACCAACAGATTTTCTTAGATTTCTTTTACTTTCTAGCACATTCAGTTGTATTAGCTTTCAATGAATCATTATTTACATTCTCATCCAAAGTAAAGCTCTTTTTGTCATTGCGCCAGAGCAATTGCCACAATGCCAATACACCCGTTGCTGGTATCAGGGCAGATCCAGATTGCAGTGCTACACAGAATAAGTCATGCAGTGGCATCCAATCTCCATGTTGAGGTCCCATCAGTCATGGAGGAGGATGAAGGGGTGGGGCACTTCTTTGGTCCTTGTACCTCCTCACGAACTGTCTCCTCCTTGTTCATCATCTTTGCTTAACTTCTGCTCTTCTCCATGCTCAGAGAACTGCCCCACCCTCCCAACCTTGCCCATGGCCGAGGTAACCTGGTCATAGAACTGTGCCCCGCCCACTTCAACACCATGACCGTGGCATTCAGAATATGGTATAGAACCACTACTGGATACTGTGCACGTTGGTGTTGGTCATCCTACTGTGTATGCAATAATGCGTTATAATAGTGACATCAACCCAATGCTGTTTAAAATCTACATTATAAAACATTAAATAAATATAAAATATAAAAGATTGCCATGAGAGGACGTGTTCTATTGCAGACTTCTATAAACCTGTGATAATATCAAGTAAAGCAGATGATTAATAATTGCTCAATTCATTTTAAGGTTGCAACCATTAATTGATGGCAGGCTGCAACCATTGTGTGATAACATTATCTCAGGCAGGGCTAAGATTCTCGAAACCTTCGTTGCTAACTAACTTAGTAACTAACGACTCACGTGCGACAAAACTGTTTCTGGAACACTTCGTTCGGACTTACAAAGTCCCAATGTTTACAAGTAATGTAGTTAGTCGTTCGTCCGATGTTGGTGCGAACGACTCAGGTGTTCCTGCAAAACGAAGTAGGGGCTGTTCGTTAGTACTACTGTCGGAATTGGAACGATTAGCATGGTTAGCTAGTTCACCTTTGTTTTGGGAAGCACGTCACTCTTGCTCGTGGTTTGGGGAGGGTTCAGGCAGAGTTCAAGCAACATCGATCGATTACTGCCACCAAGTGCACAAGCCTCCGACCCATACTACACCAAATGTCTAGTCATGTTACGAACAGGGCTGAAAAAAAAACCCACCAACACAATATTCAAATAGGGGATAAAAATATTGTCCAAATATAGTAGGAAATTATATGTTCCACTATCGTGCTTCACGAGCTCCGATCAATCAAAGCTGCGCCAAAAAAAGAACCGTTTGATTACCATCGGGATTTGAACCCACACCAAAAGCAGTATCTCGCATGCATGCAGATTATTTAATTGCTCACATATCTCCACACATAACATAGCCAATAGCACATTTTGATTAAACTCCAACAAGCATAGGCTACATGGAAATACATAGCCTATAAGTTGCCATTGCGAAATGCGCTGTTCACTATTATTTTTAAAAGGCACCAGTGTGCGGTGATCCTTCTTGTAGGCCTATCCCTTGCATTGTAGGCTATGCCTTAGTCCACAAGAACTCCAAACTACATCGTAGGCTACAACAAGTTCAAAAATGGACATTATGCAACTGCCCTAGTATGTTGAAATAGTGCGTAATGGAAAGGCACTCGGAAAGGCGAGCGTGATGACAAGAATAGGACACTTCTTCGCGTTACTAGGTCTTATGTCATAGCATTCATATTCTTCTTTTCATTTCAATTCTACTATTGTAATACAAGTCTGTCACAAGCAGCCGGCCAATAGGCTACTGTTAAAGCAAATGTTGTTTCAGCAGTGAGCACACTCCAAATAGCGCCATGGCCCATGGCGCACGAAGTGCAGTGCAGTCAGGGGGATCAGAAAACAAGACAGCGCATCCTGTCATTCTTTCTCTATCTGTGTGAATTGGGCCATCGTTTTGTGTTTTTGTAAAATACAGGTGAAAAGCAATTTGACTTGGCCTTAATGTGACTGCGTGCGTGGCTGCGAGGCAAAGACTCTCCGATGCCAGAGCTCCACAAGCGCGCCCAACAGCACGCGTGGATCGGCCACTTTACGCACACACACAGAGGTTGGATAAACAGTTGCGCAGAGGAATAGGCACCTGCGCTTAATGTAGACCTATCTTACTGAGGGAATCGAAATCTTGTCACACTGGAAATGCCTTCGCGCTTACCATTCACCGCCCATTGCTCTTCATTGATGGTGATGTGTAGACCGACATTTGGTTACTGCATTTAATGGGGTGGATTTTGGGGATATGATTGTGTTAACAGGTCTTTTCCAATGTTGAAGGACTTTGAATGTGCCATGTTTACAGACATTAACGGGCCCTTCCATAGGTCCCTTCCTGCGCGTCTTTATGTACAACGGCAATAATGGCAGTTCCACCCGCTTACGTTGCGCGTAAAGACTGCGGGCAGACTGGGAAATTAAATAAACATTCTGATATGTTTTATTAATTCTCAAGCGTAATTTCAGTTATCATTTCAAGCAGCATTTAACTGCAATCTGCCTGGCCATGACCTGTTGAAAGTGTTGCGTTGCCCATGAGCGTGAGAATTCGTTTCCCGTTCTGGAAAAAATATGTGATGGGTGGTTATTATATATATTCACCGGGGATTTAACTCATGCCTCCGATAAAGAAACGGCAAACGTGTATGGAATTCCGACATTCTAACCACTCACCCACCAACCGTGCTTCTGTATTAGTGGTAGGATATAGCGTACAATATTAAACATTAGCCTATATGCAAAACCTAGGCCTAAGTAAAAATAATAAATGGTGGATTGTAATGTCGCATTTGGTAACTGCAGTTGAAGAGGGGTGAAGTCGGGGACATGATTGTGTTGACAAAGATTTGTGGACTTTGATAGATGTATAGCCTGAATTTGATAGGCACTGTGTGGTACAGCGTCACTGCTTTGCGACAAATGCACCCGAACTGAGGCGAGACACTCCGAGCATTTCCGAAAACGTCATAGTGCGTCTGAACTTACTTGGTTGGAATTTCATCGCACTATACTTCGTACCTACATCGGACCACGTTGGTCTGAGGGTTTCGAGAAATCGTCGTTGTTGGTTAGTAACTAACTGTTGTTGTGTCGCACTTCGTTCGGACTTACTTGGTCCGAAGGCTAATTGTGGTCGGATTCGAGAAATCCACCCCAGATGTTTAAGGATGAAGTTTGAAACATGGCCATTGTCTTTGAAGAGAGAGAGAGAGAGAGAGAGAGAGAAAACTCTTAACAGATGTAAATAAACTGCTTCTTGCATCAAAAATGGCTAAGTCAAGTTACCCAAGTCATTCACATTGGCAGAACAATTGTGCACAGGGCCCCAGGATGAATAGATAGGGCCCCCATACCACCTGCCAAGATCATAATAGGGCCCCTACCCCTGCCACCTGCAGGAGGGCCCTAGGCCTACAGGCAAATGCCCTCCTTGTCCTCCCTATAGCTACGTCCCTGGTCATGCATTTTCTCATAGGCAGTGTGTGACTTTATGCATACAGATTTTTTACTCTGGTGACTTTTGTGATTGATCTATGACTCTGGCGGAAAGGCAGGATGATGCAGCTCTGGTAGGGGAGTAAGTTTATGTAAAAATCTCATTTCGGCCAAATTCGGACTTAGGCGGTTTTGGTAGCAAGCCGACGATATGTAACTTTGCTAAAAACATGTATGATGTTTAAATTTTACATATCAGTCTATGCTGTACTGTACTACAATGTGAGAGAAATATCAGCTGAGCTGATATTGTATGAACACAATCTAGTGGCACACTGCTCCCTTAAAATAATATTTTAAGTTGCAGAAAAAATGTATGATGTCTATATTTAATAGATCAGTCTATGCTGTACTATACCACATTGTGAGAGAAATATCAGCTGAGCTGATATTGTATGAACACAATCTAGTGGGAATACCAAATGTTTTCCTTAATGTAGTTAAAAGATAACCATACCATCTACATCAAGGGCACAATGGAGCAAACAATGTAACATATGCTGTTACTGACTAGCTCACAAATCAAGGCACAAGATGTAGCTAACAAATGCCATAAGCCAAAAGCGCTATTAGCTTGCTTGCAAAGTAGGTAAACAAGCGCTATGCTGTGCCATGCTGACCAGCCAGCAGGCAGGCAGGCAGGCACTGACTAAAGCGCTCTGACAGTCCAGGTTTATATACAGGCTCAAGAGTACCATGTGACCAGATTGATTAGGAGTTTTTCAGGTGCAAGCAATTGAATCATGATATTCCAGCCCTAAGTAATTAGGTTTGGCCAGGCGCTGATGGACAGATTGGTTGTGAGGGGCCTGCTTGTTACCGGCAAAGGTGTAACAAGTTCTCAAGTTATTTCTTTCACTCACCACATCTTTTGTGTGATGTTGTGTGCACAGCCAAACCTCAGATCAACCCAACCAAGTTGAGTTAAATGAATGAAATGGAATTTTAAAAAAAGATTGTGTACATGATTAAATCTGGAGGAAATACTGTTACTAATATGTAGACGTATATGATTTAATCGGGTGGACAGTCATCATTGCTTATGCTCTGAACAACACAGTATAAACAAAGTTGGGGGAACATCAGGAGCACGTCTAGGGCAGTGTTTCCCAACCAGGGGTACGTGTACCACTAGGGGTACGCGAGCACAGTGCAGGGGGTACTTGGAAAAATGTTATTATTATAACAAATGTACGGAGCAGTCACATCAGGACAGAGAAAGTGATATAGAACCGTAATTAGGGGGTACTCATGGCACAACTTGGAGGCTTAGGGGGTACGCGAGACAAAAAAGGTTGGGAAACACTGGTCTAGGGAACCAGACGTGACCAGACCTATAATGTAACCATCAAGGTTATGGGAACCATATGGGAACGATGAGGGAACAAACATGAAAAGCAATTAAGGTACGGTGAGAAAACGGCGAGGGAATGGAGTGGGAACCACACATATATCGTTCTGGGAACTTAAATTAAACTTTCCTGGCAACCCAGTGAGAACCAAAACAGAACCAAAAATGACGTATCCGAAACGTATCCAGAACCGAACCGGAACCAATGGCTGCTTGGTTCTTACTATAACCAAAGGGAACGTTTCTAGGTGGTAGATTTTGGTTTGGTAATAACCCCAACCTTTAGAGAACCAAAAGTCAAACGTTTTCTTTGCGTTCTCTGTTACTAGGGTAATGGCTTCGCCTACGTTAGCCAAAACTTGGGCTAGAAGTTACCCTTTTGGATTGGCATGTTGTAATGCTTTACTGTTATTTTGTGTAATTGCTGTGACAAATGGCATTAGACATGACTTGCCGTTTTCCTATGGATTCATACGTTACGCAACACTATGTGATCTGGCTTGACATTGTGGAATATGTCACTCGTAACTCTAGTTGTTACTACAGGGAATGTTTTTTGAGACGAGATGGAATGGAAGGATGAAAGGGATTTAGAAGAGATGGGTGCACTGTTCTGTTCGCCAACAACCAAACATTGTCATGGCATATTCAATGTTACGAAAGGCTTGACAAAGTCGGACAGAAAGCATTACTCTTGGTGTTTGCGAGCGAGGTCAGGGAGAGGGGAATAACGTTCACTTTTGCAAACTTTTTGGATTTGCATGTTGTAATGCTTTACTGTTATTTTGTGTAATTGCTATATGGCAAATTAGAAATGATTTGCCATATGGACTCATACGTTACGCAACGCTATGTGATCTGGCTTGACATTGTGAAATATGTCACTCGTAGCTCTAGTTATTATTACATGGAATGTTTTTTGAGACGAGATGGAATGGGAGGATGAAAGGGAGAAGAGTGTGCGTTCTGTTCGCCAACATGCTGTGTAGACACACGGGTCATCTAGTAACAACCAAACATTGTTATGGCATATGTTTCAATGTTACGAAAGGTTGACAAAGTCGGACAGAAAGCATTACTCTTGATGTTTGCGAGCGAGGTCAGGGAGAGGGGAAAACCGTTCAGTTTTACAAACTTCAAAGATGTTGGAGTTCGCTCTATGGAAAAGTTATGGATGTGTCAAACGAAGCTAGGATTTGTACTAGGAATATCACTCCGCGGCTGTCAAGCTTTCAAATCAGAGAACACAAATTGCTGATGGTGATCAAACATGATTGCAATGTTGGTTTAATTTCAAACTTCATTCTATCAAGACAAGTATTTACACTTGTAGTCTGGCATAATAATGGGGTTGTTTTGAATGTTGTTGCAACTGGATAAGACTATTTTTGGGGGCAGGCTACCAATTGCCGTTCACTTGCGCTAGCTTAGCAACATGGACATGAGAATTCACAAGGACTGCATGGAATGTGAAAAAAACGTTCTGGACACATTGTTTACACCCTGGCTGACTCGGAAATGAGGTCTGGTGTCCAAAATCCCGGAGGTACACTTTAATATTAGTGCCACATTCATGCAAATGCAGTTCTGGGTTTCTACCTCGCAACTCAAAAGGCACACCAAGTTTTATTACAATCTGTTTCGGTCAGGTCCCAAAGTGTCTGATTTGACATGAAATGATCCATAAATCTTCAGCAGGTGTAAATCCAAATTTAGTGCGGCAAAAGTTTTGTAAGTATTTAAAGTGTACAAAAAATGAATCCAAAAGGCAACAGTTCTTGGGACAGTCAATATTCAAAAATAAATCACAGGCAGCAGCCCATGGCAAAATGAATCCCAATTTAAGTCCCAAATTAATAAATCCAACAAAAATACACTGTCTTTTATGTGTCCAAAATGCATCAAAGGTGAAAGTTGATATCAAAAAACAAAGAACAGGAGACGGTGGCACTCCGGGTTCTTATACTTATACTTTACTTTTTCTCAAAGGCAAATAGACTGCCCGCCACGTTTCGACATACAGAGTCTTTGTCAGGGTCAAAGTTTGTATTTCACATATACAGTCCAAAGCAAACAATCCTCCTCAGGCAAAAATAGGTGCGGTGGTGAAAAACAACCCTAGAATAGCAACAATGAATATCAGGGACAGATACTCACATGGTTGCTTTCAGGAGAGTCAAAACGAAACAAAGGCTTTATATAAAGGTAGGCCAACCAATGAACTACTCACCATCAATGATTCAATTAACCCAGGGTCATTCCACGCCAAATCTCCGAATCATCCCGCACGACCATCTCAGATTTGGCATTAAAAAAATCAAGAAGGTTCACACACGATCCAATAGGAAAAGTGCAAAATTATAGCTCTCAACTCCTCATAGTTTTGTCATTAAAAATGTTTTTGTCAGGTACCCCCCTGACTCGTTTGGAACAGACTTCTCAGAGAGCCCACTTTCAGAGTGTTGTATCTAAAAAACTACTTTAAGTAGGTCCTTGTGAATTTCAAGGGGTAACATTTGGAACATGTACTTGTGAAATGTGGATTTTCACACATCCTCTTGTCATTTACCACCGTTTTCTGGGGGCTTTAAGTTGCTTGAAAAATTCTCACCTTTGAATTTGTGGGCATCTTTGAAGGACTGTGGTAAGTGCAGATTTAAAGACAGAGGTTTGATATGGTCGATGTATGTTCCCAACCATTCTGTGCATGTTGTGTTGAAAGACTGATCTTCTGCGATGAACAGTTTAGAAGATATGAAGTCTTTAAAATGGAAAAACAGAAACTTGGTGCCATCTTTGCCACGTTATTAAAAAAAAATGTCACGACTCACCACCATATTATCAACAGTTTTGGAAAGATTAGATGTCTGTTCTGAACATATCCAAAAACTGGGATGGTATTCTGCCTCATTTGGTCACAATGATTTTTTTAAAAACACACTGTTGTGTGACTTCCACTGCTCCTATGAAAACCTGATATTGGGGGGCAACTTTGCCATGCTATACCAAAAGGATGACAGCAATCACCACAATGAACTGAACAGTTTTGGAAAGATAGGATGTCTGTTTGTAACATATCCAAAAACTGGGATGGTGTTCTGCATCAATGTCTTGTAATGACTCTTGAAAAACCCCTTTGCTGTTACATCAGCAGCTCCTGTGAAAATGCCTAAGTCACATGAATTACCAGGGGCGGAGCTATAAGGGGACAATCAGGGCATTTGTCCAGGGCCCTCCTGAATTTGTGGTAGGGGCCATAATCATGACCTGACACTGTGAATGACAGGCAGTTTGACTTGGGCATTTTTGATACAAGAAATGTGACACAGTCAAGAAACAGTTGAGTGATTTATATACCATTATTATTTTTCTTTTTCTTTTAGCTTTTAGGTAACTAATTTTTTTTGGTAACTAAATGTCCGTGAATTAAAGGTTATGACCATGTGTTTAAACCTCAACACTGTAGGAGTTAACATTTTGCTATTCTACCATAAAGTAAGTCTTGAATTGCAGTGGTGATAAATTAATTGAATCATTCTGATTTTGTAAAGTAGCATTGTTAACACATAGTCTTGATGCAGGATGTTTGCTGAATTTTATTTCAGCATATGATTTTGTACTCAAATTTATTATAGCTGTAAGTGTATTTTCATATTTTCAACCCATTTCAAATTTCCTGACACATCTGCACGTTTGCTCTGTTAGCAGAGGTGCAAATGAAATGATTCAACTTATATACCTTTGCCATGAACCAATACAATGCGCTAGGTTCCTCAGTCATGGTTAGGACTGGGGCGGGGCCAAGTTCTATGAAGAGGTCACCTTTGTCATTGTTTTTTTGGGGGGTGGGACACTTCTATTATCATGGAGAAGAGAAAAAAAATAGTGATGATACACAAGGAGGAGACTGTTCGTAAGGAGGTAACCTGACTAAACAGCTGTCCTGCCCCTCCAATCACCATGACTGAGCTACCCTGAGCATGGTGCTAGACCACTGCAATACTGACTGAAAGTTTACAAAGGATCAACTTTGTCACAGAGGTGGAAAAAGCAAGAACTAATTTTTGAGTCCTATGCTAACCCTGAGAAGTTTGAATAAATGCACATACTTGTATACATGGAGCAAAACAAAAAATCAAATGTAGGAAGAATAATCACATGATAAAAGGTGATATTTCATAAACAGTTCAAAATAATCCACAGCAGGTCTCAGAACTGCATCATACTTGTTTTAAGATCTACGGGGATGGTTCATTGATTCAACATTTCATCACTTTAATCCGGTATTTGGTTTTCAGTGCCTAAAGATGAAGTTTACACACGTCTATAACCTTTAATGTAAATGTAGTTACAGAAAAAGCTGAACAAAAACCTCTGTCAACAGCCACTTTTACTTTTTTGCCGTATTATATTGAGTGTTGAAAATGTCTGACTCAAATTGTTCAAGCCATTAACAGTGGCGGAACAATTGCACATAGGGCCTCATGGCAAATACTGGTAGATAGGGCCCCCATGTAGCCTGCAAAGATCAGAGCAGGGGCCCCACCTCAATAGAGCAGCAAGCTGCAGATGTCACACAGTCGTTTTTACAAGTCCATTTTTAAAAAATGAGACAGAGCACCACCCCAGTTTTTGGATATGTTAAAAACAGACATTGAGTCTTTCTAAAACTGTGAATGTCATAGTGGTGAGTTCTGTCATTTATTTTGTATAACATGGCGAAGATGCCACTAATATCAATTTTTCATAGGAGCTGTGGAAGTCACACAACAGTGGGTTTTTGAAAAATCATTGTGACCAAATGAGGCAGAATACCATCACAGTTTTTGGATATGTTAAGAACAGACATCTAATCTTTCCAAAACTGTTGATAATATGGTGGTCAGTCGTGACATTTTTTTTAATAACATGACAAAGATGGCACCAAGTTTCAGTTTTTCCATTTTAAAGACTTCATATTTTCTAAATTGTTCGTCGCAGAAGATCAGTCTTTCAACATAACATGCACAGAATGGTTGGAAACATACACTGTCCATATCAAACCTCTGTCTTTAAAACTGTGCTTACCACAGTCCTTCAAAGATGCCCACAAATTCAAAGGTGAGAATTTTTCTAGCAACTTTAAGCCCCCAGAAAACGGTGGTAAATGACAAAAGGATGTGTGAAAATCCACATTTCACAAGTACATGTTCCAAATGTTACCCCTTGAAAATTGTAAGGACCTACTTAAAGCAGTTTCTTAGATACAACAATCTGAAAGTGGGCTCTCTGAGAACTCTGTTCCAAACGAGTCAGGGGGGTATAATTTTGCACTTTTCCTATTGGGACGTTTGTGAACCTCCTTGATTTTTTACTGCCACATCTGAGATGGTCGTACGGGATGATTCGGAGATTTGGCCTGGAATGACCCCCCAGTGATTCTCAAAGTGTGGTCCGGGGACCACTGATGGTCCGCAACAGAGCTCAGGTGGATTTTCTACTTTTCCAAGACAAGCTAGCAGTAGGCTGCTCTGCTCCTCAGCTGTGGAATGCGCTTCCCCCTGACATCCGCAATATTGACTTTGTGCCCCTGTTCAAATCCAGACTATTATATTTGTGACATTATTTCAAAGCCGTGTATAGCTGTCATATTTCCACCACAAGACAAGCTTGTAATGTGAATTGAAAATGAGTGATCTGCATCGAAATCAGCAGTATCAAATTAGCAACCGTCAACTGTCGATTCAGTTGACAGGTGGTCCCTGAACATTTTTGCAGTGGATGTTATACATTTACAGCAAATAAGGCAAGTCATTTTTTGCACACTGGACGGTGTTAGAAGCCAGTGTAGCCTGTATTTGATACACACCTCTGACCAGCAGGAACATCTCCTTTGAAGTGCCAAGGAAGATCCATGGACCGGTCACTCTTCATGGACACACAGCTCGGCACTGGAGAGGATGGTCTCTTATGTTGTATGGGACTGATGGGGCTGGAGAATACAAACACTGTAAGTCAAACTAGAGGTTCATATGTTGTGATTTTAGTTAGTTTCACTCAACGTGACATCTGGAAAATTGGTGAGGCAGCTGGTAAGCACTTCTTGTGATCTTTCTTGTAATCTGTAGCGAGCTGATTTATGGCAGCAAATTGCATTCAGCTCAGTGGTTTGCCACGACGATTGTGTGTCATCACGATTATTTTAGTCAAAATAGATTTATTTTTTTTTCAAAGAAAAACAATTGTGCCAAATAATAGTGTTGGGTAGCAAGTCTGCTCTGTGCTGTCAATGGCTCAAGTGGCAGTATAAATAAATAACAAAAAAAGTGTTTCAACTCTCTTATGTTGCATGGGACTGATGGGACTGGAGAATACAAACATTGTAAGTCAACTGTAAGTTGGCTTCACTTTCAGTACTATCCTCCAGAAAAAGCTGAAGAGATATTGCAACAAATATTGTGGTTCAATTCTAATATACAGAGTGGAGATACATTTATTTCCTTTAAACAAATGTTTAATAAAGACATTATTTTTGTGAATGACATTGTAAATGAGAAACATGAAATCCTCCCTTATGAACAGTTAAGAGGCAGGTATGGGGAGATATGCACAATTCAACAATACAACCAGCTAACAGCATCCCTACCCTCAAGGTGGAAACATAACCTTAAAACTAGCAGTGACAATAATTTAGTGTGTAGACCAAATATAACGCAGAACAAATGGCTAAATCAAACAAAAATATAAAAGGAAATATACATGCTTTATTTACATGCAAATAAATTGGTTGAGTCCCCATACAACATTTTTGATAGCTGGGGGAAAAATGATAGATTCTCTATTATATTTTGGTTTGAAATAGAACGTTGGCTGTTAAAATACAACATCAGTCTATGCTTAGATCTCCCTACAGGTATTTAATTAAAAAGTAGTTTGAAGTGTTGGGGGACACTCAGATTGGCATTGTATTTTTTCTCCTGGCTTTATCCTTTTTTTCCTGATCTTTTTATTATCCTTTATTGTATGTTACATTAGGCCTTTGTTTAACGAAAAACAAAGAGAATTTTAAAAAAAGGGGTGGTGGTGGATGGATTTTAAAAATAAATAAATAATAAATAAATAAATAAATAAAAAACACTGTAAGTCAAACTAGAGGTTCATATGTTATGATTTTAGTTAGTTTCACTCAAGGTGACATCTGGAAAATTGATGAGGCAGCCGGTGAGCACTTGTTGTGATCATTCTTGTAATCTGTAGCGAGCTGATTTATGGCAGCAAATTGCATTCAGCTCAGTGGTTTGCCACGATGAGTGTGTGTCATCACAATTATTTTAGTCAAAATACATGTCTTTTTTTTTTAAGAAAAACTATTGTGCCAAATAATTCACAATCTTCCCTCCCTTCAGCAGTGTGAGTAGAGAGCCATAGAAAAACACACAGTTGTGTTCTGCTTGGGTGTTGGGTAGCAAGGAATATGTTACTTATGTTAATTACATATTGATTCAGCTTTCCTCATTCTTTGAGCACATATTGTGCTGAAACTAGACCTGTCACCAAATATTTCAGCGATTATTTTGAACCCCTCAAACAGACTTCAACTCAGAACTCAATCATATTTTACATGACATTATATGTTCTTTTGTTTAAAGAAGTTTTAAGAAGTTAAAAACGAGTTGTTGCGCCTATTGGTTCAGGGAACATAATTGGTATTAGAGTTTAGATCTCAATCTCATTCAGAATCTTGAAGTTGATTGGAGAAGGCTTAATACAGTGTTCAAATTCTACCATCACACAATACCTTGGTGAAAACTTAAAGCAACACTGGATGGAAAAAGTCCAGATATTGCAGATTGAGTGTGACCTCATAGTATGCACCATATGCATTTGTGCCTGCTTGAATATGATAGGACTACATATTCTTATGGTAACACCACCCTCTCCTATACCAAGACTGAGAGATGAGGACCCACAACTTTCAAGCCAGAAGTGAGCTATTTCTGGTAATGAATGGACATTTTATCGCTAGAACTTCATCTCCATGACATACTGCTGTATGTGCGCTGCGTATGATGTGTATTACAGTATGTGTGTGGTTGTGTGAACTGACTTATAGTTAAATGTGTGTTATGTATGTTAAATATGTTGTGCAATAATGTGTATTGTGTTTTGCATATCTATTTATGTATGCTGCTCAAGACTTCCTTCAGGATTAAAAAAAATGTGTACTCTACACAGTGTATTTCTCAGAATTTTGAGAGTAGTCTCTAGCCCAGGGGTGGGCAATTATTTTGGCCCGAGGGGCGCATTGGCTTTAGAATATTGACCGAAGATCCGGATGCCACAGACAACTTAATACAATAATAAACAGTGTTGGGTGTAACAGTACAGTTACAGTAGTGTAACTACTTTTTTCGTAAAATAGTAGTGTAACGCGTTACTACTGGGAAATTAGGTAACGTAACGCCGTTCTTTGTTAAATATGGCAAAACGTTACTTTTCCGATCGGTGCGATTTGACTGTGACACCTTAGGTTCAGCCCCGCATTAATCTCTCCATCTGTAGCTCATAGAGGCTCCAGTATCTCTTGAGTCTTGATACTGGAGCCTCTATGCTGCCCTTCCAAAAAAAAAAAATCTGTGGAGAGGAGACACACACAATTCGCGCGCACTTAGAACCTTTCTAGAATCTCAGGCGGGCAGGCACGAGGCAGTCAGACGCACACCGGGAAGAGAGAGCGAGCACAGCCGTTAGATCCTCTCCAGAGAGTCAGCATGGCGGAAAGCGGGGCAACTTTGGATGGGAAACCCCCCACAATAACTTTCAATCACTGGAAGTATGCAGTTTTGGTTATAATTAGACATGACAGAGTTATGAAAATGTGCAACAATTTATCTCTACATTATGGCGTGCCAATAGCTCAGCCGTTTCGCTGGGACAACGTGACGTTTCAGGAAGAAGGATGTTGGCAAATGACAACGCAGCAGCAATTAGGCTTCATATTCTTTGGCAGCAGTCTCAATTTAATCGGAATGGCAAGGTTGATGATGGCGATTTCATTCTCATCCGTTTTGTTTATAGGATGATTGGTGATGGTGGGGTCATTCCACGCCAAATCTCCGAATCATCCCGCACGACCATCTCAGATTTGGCAGAAAAAAATCAAGGAGGTTCACAAACGTCCCAATAGGAAAAGTGCAAAATTATAGCTCTCAATTCCTCATAGTTTTGTCATTAAAAATGTTTTTGTCAGGTACCCCCCTGACTCATTTGGAACAGACTTCTCAGAGAGCCCACTTTCAGAGTGTTGTGGATTTTCACATATCCTATGGTCATTTACCACCATTTTCTGGGGGCTTAAAGTTGCTTGAAAAATTCTCACCTTTGAATTTGTGGGCATCTTTGAAGGACTGTGGTAAGCACAATTTTAAAGACAGAGGTTTGATATGGACACTGTATGTTCCCAACCATTCTGTGCATGTTGTGTTGAAAGACTGATCTTCTGCGATGAACAGTTTAGAAGATATAAGTCTTTAAAATGGAAAAACTGAAACTTGGTGCCATCTTTGCCACGTTATTAAAAAAAAATGTCACGACTCACCACCGTATTATCAACAGTTTTGGAAAGATTAGATGTCTGTTCTTAACATATCCAAAAACTGGGATGGTATTCTGTCTCATTTGGTCACAATGATTTTTTTAAAACCCACTGTTGTGTGACTTCCACTGCTCCTATGAAAATCTGATATTGGGGGGCAACTTTGCGATGCTATACAAAAACAATGACAGCAATCACCACAATGAACTGAACAGTTTTGGAAAGATAGGATGTCTGTTTGTAAGATATCCAAAAACTGGGATGGTGTTTTGCATCAATGTCTTGTAATGACTCTTGAAAAACCCTTTGCTGTTACATCAGCAGCTCCTGTGAAAATGCCTAAGTCACATGAATTACCAGGGGCGGAGCTATAGGGGGACAAGCAAGGCATTTGTCCAGGGCCCTCCTGAATTTGTGGTAGGGGCCATATCATGACCTTTGCAGACTTTTGGGTGCTTATCTATTTGGGCTGACACAGTGAATGACAGGCAGTTTGACTTGGACATTTTTGATACAAGAAATGTGACTTGAGTATTTTTGAAGCACACAATAAGAAACAGTTGAGTGATTTATATACCATTATTATTTTTCTTTTTCTTTTAGTTTTTAGGTAACAAAATTTTTTGGTAACTAAATGTTCGTGAATTAAAGGTTATGGCCATGTGTTTAAACCTCAACACTGTAGGAGTTAACATTTTGCTATTATACCATAAAG
This sequence comes from Engraulis encrasicolus, assembly GCF_034702125.1. NCBI lineage: Eukaryota > Metazoa > Chordata > Actinopteri > Clupeiformes > Engraulidae > Engraulis > Engraulis encrasicolus. The sequence continues at coordinate 97,092 of NW_026944779.1, forward strand.
TAAGTCTTGAATTGCAGTAGTGATAAATTAATTGAATCATTCTGATTGGTAAAGTAGCATTGTTAAGACATAATCTTGATACAGGATGTTTGCCAGACTTTATTTCAGGATATGGTTATTTAAAACAAATTACTTTTAGCTGTAAAGATATTCTGATAAAAATATAATGAAAAAAGAAACACAACACCGATGTTCCCATTTACTTCATTTAAATCTTGTGACATTTCAGGTATCCTTGGTCCTTCCTCAGACATAAATGAATTACGTTTCAAATTTCACGTGACTTCTGCAACTTTGTTCTGTTGATAGAGTTGCATATCACATGATTCAGCACACAGACCTTTGCCATGGACCAATACAATGCGCTAGGTTCCTCGGTCATGGTTAGGACTGGGGCGGGGCCAAGTTCTATGAACAGGTCACCTTTGTCATGGTTTTTTTTGGGGGGGTGGGACACTTTTATTATCATGGAGAAGAGAAAAAAACAGTGATGATGCAAAAGGAGGAGACTGTTCGTAAGGAGGTAACCTGACTAAACAGCTGTCCTGCCCCTCCAATCACCATGACTGAGCTACCCTGAGCATGGTGCTAGACCACTGCAATACTGACAAAATGCTCACTGTGGGACAATTCTGTCACAGAGCTAAGCAATGCAAGCATCATTGTATGATGTTCTACATTAACTCTGATGAGTTTGCACAAATGGACATACACGTGTACATGGAGTGCAATACAAACCAAATGTGGAAAAAAATAATTATATGATAAAAGATAATATCTCAAACACAATCCAAAATAATCCACAGCAGACCTTAGAACTTCACCAAAGTTGGTAAATAAGTTATTAAAGATTGATGTGAATTGTAATAAAAAGCATTGAGATGTAGTGATAGTCAGGATGTACTTGTTTCAAGATCTACGGGGATGTTTCAGTGATTCAACATTTCATCACTTTATTCCGGTATTTGGTTTTCAGTGCCTAAAGATGAAGTTTACACACGTCTATAACCTTTGATTTACTGAAATGTAGTTTCAGGAAAAAGCTGAAAAAAAACTCTGTCAACGGCCACTTTTACTTTTTTGCCGTATTATATTGAGTGTGTCGAAAATGCTCAAGTCAAATATCTTGTATCAAAAATGTCTGACTCAAATTGCTCAAGTCATTCACAGTGGCATAACAATTGTACATAGGGCCTCATGGCAAATACTGGTAGATAGGGCCCCCGTGTAGTCTGCAAAGATCAGAGCAGGGGCCCCACCTCAATAGAGCAGCAAGCTGAAGATGTCACACAGCCGTTTTTACAAGTCCATTCTTAAAAAATGAGACAGAGCACCACCCCAGTTTTTGGATATGTTAAAAACAGACATTGAGTCTTTCTAAAACTGTAAATGTCATAGTGGTGAGTTCTGTCATTTCTTTTGTATAACATGGAGAAGATGCTTCTAATATCAATGTTTCATAGGAGCTATGGAAGTCACCCAATAGTGGGTTTTTGAAAAATCATTGTGACCAAATGAGGCAGAATACCATCACAGTTTTTGGATATGTTAAGAACAGACATCTAATCTTTCCAAAACTGTTGATAATATGGTGGTGAGTCGTGACATTTTTTTTTAATGACATGGCAAAGATGGCACCAAGTTTCAGATTTTCCATTTTAAAGACTTCATATCTTCTAAACTGTTCATCGCAGAAGATCAGTCTTTCAACACAACATGCACAGAATGGTTGGGAACATACAGTGTCCATATCAAACCTCTGTCTTTAAAACTGTGCTTACCACAGTCCTTCAAAGATGCCCACAAATTCAAAGGTGAGAATTTTTCAAGCAACTTTAAGCCCCCAGAAAACGGTGGTAAATGACAAGAGGATCAGTGAAAATCGACATTTCACAAGTACATGTTCCAAATGTTACCCCTTGAAATTTGTAAGGACCTACTTAAAGCAGTTTTTTGGATACGGCAATCTGAAAGTGGGCTCTCTGAGAACTCTGTTCCGAACAAGTCAGGGGGGTACCTGACAAAAACATTTTTAATGACAAAACTATGAGGAATTGAGAGCTATAATTTTGCACTTTTCCTATTGGGACGTTTGTGAACCTCCTTGATTTTTTCTGCCAAATCTGAGATGGTCGTGCGGGATGATTCGGAGATTTGGCGTGGAATGACCCGGTGGCGATTTCGTGTGCGCCATCAGAGTTGATTATTCTGTTGGTAAAAGCTACCTTTTCATTTTGTGTTGTAGTAGTTGCCTTGATAGAAGTGTGTAGGGATTCTGCCTAAACTCGATTGACGAATGTAACGCAAAAGTAACGAGTAACGCATAAAGTTACTTTCCACAAGGGGTAACTAAGTAAAGTAAGGCACTACTTTTTTGAATAGGTAACGAGTAACGAGCACACACTACTTTTAAAAAGTAACTTCCCCATCACTGATGATAAAACATAGTGTACGATGACGTAACTTGGCAGCAGTGATATTCCTGCACATTGTGATTAAATGTATGTAGATGACGACTATGTATTTGGTTAATCTTAAATTCGCAAGACTCTTGTTTTAGGTAGCATTTTAAGAATATTGAGTAACCGTTTGAATTTGGATTTATAAGTTGTCTTTCTTGTAAAGGCTCTTGGGGCCACATGAAATGGCTTATGGGGCCGCATGTGGCCCCCCAGCCTGAGTTTGCCTACGTCTGGTCTAGGCTTTCCTCTGGGTTACTGTGCCTGCAGATGGCATACAGAAGGTACGCTAGGTGTTCAATGGTAGTTGTTTACGTCTGCCATCTCCCCCTTCTGTGGAAATAGCTCACTGTCAAATCCACAAAATATGTAAAGTATATACAGGTGATGTACGGTATATAGTAGGCCTACATATGCACGTTGTGGGGGGGGGTGCAAATCATTGTATGATCCCCAGCTTAGGCTAGAGATCCATTATAGCGTTACGTTATCGCAGCTCGACGTACTGGATACCCCAGTGTCGACGCACTGCTACTACAGCTCGCGTGGCCCGGGAGTTATATACAGGAAGTATATCAATCTACATTTCTAGCCATTTTTTCGATATACAGTGGTGCTTATATGTTTACATACCCCAGCAGAATATCCACAACTACCACAAACAATTTAGAGTGGTCCTTGATGTTAAACAGGGCCATATTCAGCCACAGAAACTAGGGTATGTAAACTTTTGAACAGGGTCATTTGGGTAGTTTGGGGTGTGATCATGCTTTTGAAAGAGTAAACACAGAAGATTGCTAATAAATATCTTAAGCCAGTCACTAGCAATGAGTGAAAAAAAGGTTTTGTGTAATCCTTCATATTTTGTGAGAAATCCCCAAGAAAGTGTATATTCTGCTGGGGTATGTAAACATATGAGCACCACTGTAGCAAACCAACTGCCCCTAATTACAGTTCAAAATGCTCTTACCGAACTTGTTTTTTTTTCACACACAGCTTGGCCTCGTGTTGTTATGGTTATGGTCGAAATCGAACATAATCATTTGAACCCAGGTATCATAAGCACATGCAACATAAATGCTTGTAGTCTATATTTTGTACATCCAAAAGTTCGATAGATGTCAAAAATCTACTTTTACGGAGGGAAATGCACCTTCGTGATGACCACAGGTATCATGGGACATCTTCATGTGCTCAACAGTCATTGGGTAACGCAGTCCGTCGGCCGCTGCTATTTTGCATAACTTTCAGGAGAGCTCAACTTTTTAACGTGCCACCGGACCCACGCACGCCGGAATCCCAACATGCATTGCGAGTCCGGTAACGACGATATTTAATTTCATTGAAAATGAATTGAATGCGTTGGTACGGCTTGCGTCAAACTGACAAATGGATGGGTGCCGTTACTTTCTCTGTGTGTGTGTGTGTGTGTGTGTGTGTGTGTGTGTGTGTGTGTGTGTGTGTGTGTGTGTGTGTGTGTGTGTGTGTGTGTGTGTGTGTGTGTGTGTGTGTGTGTGTGTGTGTGTGTGTGTGTGTGTGTGTGTGTGTGCGTGTGTGTGCATGTGAGGATGTATGTCATATTGTGAAGTATTAAGTGTGCTTTTCAGCATTTTGATTGTAGCCGGAAATTCTATTGAGTTTCTGGGCCTATTCATCACCAACTAGAGTTGAAGTCCCCACAGATCCATTGATTTTGGTTGTATTTTTACAGATTTTTCTGTGGAATCAGTATAGTGCTCGATAAAAAGAATGGCATATTGATTGGTGTCAAGTACAAAACACAACATGGGCATATATGGCCCTACGGGCTCTGCACTAGCTGTTCAAAACATGACAAATATTTTAAAAACTGTAGAATAGAGTCTGAGCAACACATTTGTGGCAAAACGCATTTCCTTCACTGCACCATGCTAGGTCGTCACACAGTAATGACAATTAATGCCTCCCACAGTAACAGGCTGGATACCCCATGGAAGTCCGGTATGCGAGTGATTCTACGATTCCCCTACGCTTTTGGCAAAAGCAAAATGTCAATTATCAGTATTTTTTTCAACTAAATGACCTAGATGTTTACATAGTGTATATATTTAAGTTTCCAAACAAACAAATTGCCAAGCTTAATCTTAAATCATTCGATAAATACTCTAATGAAAGCGAACATTTGCTTGATTATTTTGTCAACAGTGTTATGGACAAATACTATTAGTCCAGAGGATGGATGATTTGATAGTGCACTTTTGAGTAAAAGCATGAAAATCGGTACACATATCCTTCTTGATATGCTGATTAATATTAGCGTTGGAGGCGTTGCGAAAAATTCTGCGTTTTCAAGATGGCCGCCAAATCCAATATGGCCGACCCATATTAATGAATCTACCTTACACTTTGTAGTAAAAGCATGAAAATTGGTACACATATCCTTCTTGATATGCTGATTAACATTAGCATTGGAGGCGTCATGAAAAATTAATCGTTTTCAAGATGGCCGCCAAAACCAATATGGCCAATTCGTATTTATGAATCTACCTATCTACCTAACACTTGGTAGTAAAGGCATGAAAATCGGTACACATATCCTTCTTGATATGCTGATTAAGTTTAGCGTTGGAGGCGTTGCGCAAAATTAATCGTTTTCAAGATGGCCGCCAAATCCAATAAGACCGACCTATGTTAATGAATCTACCTGAGACTTGGTAGTAAAAGCATGAAAATCGGTCCACATATCCTTCTTGATATGCTGATTAACATTAGCATAGGAGGAGTCACAAAAAAAATCATCATTTTCAACATGGCCGCCAAATCCAATATGACCAACCCATATTAATGAATCTACCTGACACTTGGTGGTAAAAGCATGAAAATCGGTACACATGTCCTTGATATGCTGATTAATATTGGCATTGGAGGCGTCGCAGGAAAAAAAATAATTGTTTTCAAGATGGCCGCCAAATCAAATATGGCCAGCCCATATTGACTACCTGGTAATTTGTGGTAAAAGCATGACAATTGGTACACATACGTAGTTACTTCTTTACATTAGATGCTTATTCATATTAGGGGCCATGAACAAAAATCAAATATGACTGACCCATATTACAATACAATACATTGCAATATGTATTTATGTAGCACAGTATCACAACTATGAAGTTTACTCGAAGCGCTTTGAAAAAAGACATACACGCATACATACACATTCACACACCAGCTGTGCACCGGTTGTCACGCGACAGACACACACACACACACACACACACACATTTTACATACCCTGAGTTGACTTTTTGATGGCCATCATGTTCCAACTGAGCCATTCACCATTTATTCAAAGTTTATGTCAATCTTTTAATTAGGCATTATTGGCAGTTTGATTGATGTTGGCCATAGTATACACTGCATGAAAAGAGGGATTTGTGGATGAGTTTTGCACCTTAAATTGCCTCATACCTCAAGCCACAGCATTTGCGGCTCCCCCATGCCCCCCTCCCATCCCCTTCTTAGGAGAGCCTTTAATATGTAAATGCCAGTGATCAGGTCGGGAGCTGCTACAGTCAATTTCAAGTGGGGTGGGGTGGGGTGAGGTCAGGTGGGTGGGAGGGAGTGGGGGGTCGGCAGGCCTGTTTCTAGGATTTTGGGGTCCCTAGGCAACGGGATTGTTGGGGGCCCTAGGGCATTTTTTGGCCTTTTACTAAAATGTGTGTGTGTGTGTGTGTCTGTGTGTATGTTTGTTCACGCTGCCCAGTGGTGTTTTTCAGAATCACTAACCATTAAACCAGGGGTAGGGAACCTATGTCTCGAGGGCCCTTGAGGCCGTTTTATCCGGCCCCTGATATCATTATAATGTTTTGCAACTTCACATGAAATAGGACATATTTTGCAGGCCTAAAGGAATCTTAGAAATTACATTTCCAATGCAATTAAGTTAGGCCTATATTCAGGGGACCTAGAAAAGGTGGGGACTGTTTTAAATGTGTCTACCTTTAAAGGTGTCTATATGTCTATATAGGCCTAAAGGTGTCTATATATGCCTAAATTTCATGGGGAAATCCTGATTTGTGTTCATAGTACGGCCCCCGGAGGATTTTATGACCATGGTAGGAATTTGAAGTGGCCCTTCGAATGAAAAAGGTTCCCCACCCCTGCATTAAACCTTTCTACTAGCCACAGCTCTGCTGTCAGTACATTTTATTATGATACTATAAGCTCAGAAATGAAGTTGATCAAACAATTCGATCGGTGCTATAAACATTTAAATGAACCGAATAGGCTATCAGAATAGAAACATCTGAATGATCTTTCTTGGACATAGCCTACATTTTGAAGTGACCCTTTGAATTAAAAAGGTTCCTCACCCCTGCTTTTGAGGAAAAACATCAATGTGCTTGGCCACTCTGGTTTTTAAATTATTCTGAACTAAAGCAAGGATTGTTCAAGGAAGTTCAAAACAGACTGTCTCTGGTTAAATTAGTTCTATACCAAACCTTTAGGTGGCAGTACAACTAATTCGCACAATGCGAATTCCACACACAAGCCACAAAGAAGCCATCTACCGCGGTCAACAACACCAGAACCACGCGCTGTCTGTGTGGTTTCACTGTTACAAGTTTCTTGGCGATATGGGGGAAAGTTCCTCACATACCAACGGAAAATGGGCTTCACATACATGTAAGTAAATTTTACTCAACTGTGGTTTAAAGTTTCAGTACTCAAGAGCGATTGAATAGCTCCTCTGAACACAGATCCGCCATTGCTAAGTTGTAGCACAAGTCCCCTCAATGAATGTGACTACTCTTGTTGCTGCTGTACCAGTGCTTTACACTAACTTTTTCGCTTACCAGCCATTTTGGCTAGTGGTTTTCCTGACTCACTAGCCATTGGGCCTCTTCACTAGCCATAATTTTCTTAACCATCATAGCAGCTTTAATGAATTATATAATAGGCTGTAATAATGTAATGTAGGATAATATAACATAATATAACATAATATAATATAATATAATATAATATAATATAATATAATATAATATAATATAATATAATAGCCTATAATATAATATAATATAATATAGGCCTAATATAGGGCCTAATAACTAGAATTGTTATTAACTGGTCCATGCATACATGCATGCTATAAGAACAGATGAACTTATCTGAGGAATGGCATAGCCGTGCAGAAACACCAAACACAGTGTTGTGGAAGGGCACAAATGTAAGCTACATGAGAGCAAAATATTTCCGTCTTTGATCTGAAGGGCACTTTCGATGCGCAAAGTAGATAGTGCAAAGTCATTGCCAAGCTTCACATGTCCTCGGTCATGGATGTGGAATAACACCTCTTCTGGAATATTTTCTCATAAAAGTAGGCTATCCACTAGAAGGCACACACATATGCGGCCGGTAACTAGGCCTACAGAAGGAGCTACGACTTCCTTTCATTCCGTTTAATATTGAGTTGTTTAAAATATAGGCTAAACGGACGCAAGGCAAGATGGGCACATGCGAAGGGACATGGGACATGATTTGTGCAGTCTGGAAGGCTACTACTGCGCGTTGTTTAAGCCCCGTTTGACAGTCGGGAACAACGGCACAAGAAACATGGAGGAATATTAAGGTATGATGACATACAGGCAAATCAGAAAATTATTTAAACCGAACATTATTAATGCCGCATGTGTCCTTGTCTTATCACTGCGCTAGTCTCAAGACTTTCACAAGACTGAGGTGTTCTCCTCTCGCCTTGGTCATTTTAATGTCCACTACTACTATGCATTGTAATGACAGATCCCAAAACAGGTCAGTTGAGATGAACTTCGCTACTTTATTTTCACGTGAAGGTTTTCAGTGGCATTTCTAAACGCGCGCTGACGTGCTGCTGGTAGCTCGCTGCTGCCACTCATATTCGCAAGACTTGCTCTATCAGATTCCTCTCGCGCGTGAGACACAGGTGACACGTGACACAGGTGCTTCATGGGTATTGTAGGCTCGCGAAATCGCATTGCATTTCGCTTGTTTAGTGCTTCCAGGCGGATTTTGAGCATTTTTTGGGCTGGAAATCATCACTGGCATAGCTGGAAAGGAGAAGCTGGAGCACACTGCAGCTTAGTTTTCAAGACTTTATTTTGTGCACACACCCGACCAACGTTTCCGTGTTGCTACACCTTCTTCAGAGTCAAATGATAGCAAGAGAGAGACACACATTTCAGGACTTGACATTCACAGGTGATCCCACTTGGTTTGGCTAAATTGGTCTCATGTCATTGCAGGTAATTGACCCCACCCCCCAACACCAGGACAAGATTGCAGACAATTAGACAGAGAGGCTTTGTGGAAAGGCATTTTGGATTCATAATCTAAATTCAGTAGAGCCTCAGGGCATAAATGAGGAACACAATATGTCTTGCTCTCTGTAACAAATTGTTCCAGCATCGCGGCTGTGGTCTTCTAATAATTGTAGCTGTGGTTTGATTGACAATGTTTTTTGTGTATTTTTTTTTTCACTTTTTTATTTTGTTTTGGGAAGTTGGCAAGCTGTCTAATTGTCTACAATCTTGTCCTGGTGTTGGGGGGTGGGGTCAATTACCTGCAATGAGATCAGACCAATTTAGCCAAACCAAGTAGGATCACCTGTGAATGTCAAGTCTTGAAATGTGTGTCTCTCTCTTGCTATCATTTGACTCTGAAGAAGGTGTAGCAACACAGAAACGTTGGTCGCGTGTGTGCTCCAGCTTCTCCTTTCCAGTGATGTCTGTCCCACTGTGATGCACCTGCAAGCAGGGTTGCCAGATGAGGCTGATGATTTCCAGTCCAAAAAATGCTCAAAACCAGCCTAGAAGCTCAAAATCCCACCCAATTCTATTGATTTCTATGGCTAAAATTGGGCGGGTTTTTCTGCTAAATGCCATTTTTACCCGCACACGACCATCCTAAGCAGCCCAATTGGGCGGGAAACAGCCCAATCTGGCAACGCTGCCTGCAAGCTGAGGGAGGGATGATGCATAGAGACCCAAATAACTGGGTGTGGCCTTTGGAACTTGAGCATTGCAGTGCAGTGTGGGGATTGTTGTCACAAATCCACAAGCACTAAAAAGTCATTTTCTGCCTTTTCTTGGCCAAGAAGGCACCAAATTAGAAATGTATGTTACTATTCTACTATACATATGACCCACTTTCAGTAACATATTCATGTCTCCACCGGTGGAATGCCCCTTTAACCCTAAACCTAACCCTAAATTGCTTGTATGTGGTAGTGTATGATAATACGGGAAATGTAATCGGGTGGGATAGAACCCCTGGGATTGATAGAATCACCTGGGACTACACGTCCGGGAGTGATCTCACTTGGGAGTGACCATCTCCCAGCGCTTAAGATTGACAGAGGCTACCATTAGCATGCTATTGCGTTAGCTCATCAACTAGATGCTGGGCACTGCTCATTTTTCACGTCTGCCCGGCATTTCGCTGATGAACTAACGCTTAGACGTCTTGCCAATGTATTTTACAGCGGCAAAAATGTATTCTTGCCAACGTCGCCTAGAATCTAGGTTTGATTTAAGATTGGTGTGCCGTCTGGGTATGTTGGTTTTCAGTGCTGGGCAGTAGCGAAGCGACTAGTTAAATTACATTCCTAGTAGCTTGGTCGTAGCGTCATTACTATGTATCGACTAACATCCCTGTAGTTAAGAAATAGTTTAGAAATCAATGTGAAATACCCTGGCATTTGCAACAGTAGGCAACCTGTCCTTAAAAAGTATGGGTCCTCAAAACAGCACTTGTTGCACAAATAAGTGTAGCATAGAGCACGCCACCCCGAAATCAATGTGAAATACCCTGGCATTTGCAACAGTAGGCAGCATGTCCTTAAAACGTATGGGTCCTCAAAACAGCACTTGTTGCACAAATAAGTGTAGCTGGCCTCTTCAAGAAATTGAAATTATGCATGGTCACTTTTTCTTATTGCGGATGACGAGGTGTCCCGATATTAAGGGAAATAATGGACGAGGCGGAGCATTCTAAACAGGGCTGTTCGCTTCGCCAAGTCCATTTTCCCTCGATATCGGGACACGTCGGCCGCTATTCCGCTTATCACCCGGTTACCAGCATTTAAGTATTAATTTATTAATATGTTGATCTAAGGCTTCGTGCGAAAGTAGATTCACCACTGCGCTTGGTACGTTGCCATGGGCACAACTTCCTAATCTAGTGAGACGTGCCTCATATCGGAGTGTTAACCTTTCCTGATGTTATCCTGACCGTAGTCAGAATGTCAGGGGAATTACTTTTATCTTGTGAAGAAACTCCAGGGCCGAAGAACCGTAGTGTTCTTCGGGGTTAACTCCCTACCGTTCTTAGTATAAAAACACAGGGAGGGTAAACTCATGGGGCTCCTTTTAACCGGTTTATTGTACCAGCACAACGTAACACAACCGCTCCGATTGCCGCCCTGACTGCATACAAAACTTCTCCCGCTAGCTTCAGCCTTCCTATCTCCTCAAGCCCCGCCCGCGCATGCGCACAACGCCTCCCATGGCATATCTTACAACACTACCCCCACTCTGGATAGCAATTACTCATATTTCTAATCCAGTACAGTAGCATTACATTTCAGTTCAAAAGACATAGCAAACATTTCTAGCAAAATGTCATGAGGCAAAGTCCCGGCAAGGCACATAATAAATGAGGGCATTACAGTTACCATTAAGTAATAATGCATGTACGTCGACCAATAGCAGTGATGCACAGTCCCCACACTACCTAGGCAACCGGAGCATAAACACATTAGTGAAAAGTGAACAACGAAAATTGTCAACAGCAACATTTTTTTTCTTAAAAGTCTCTGTCTCTTTTTCTTTTTATTCAGTCCTTCATGTACTTTCCTAATCTAGGGGTCGGGGTGGACTACCCGGGTCCCCAAGCCGTGTAGGGTTTTATTCTGCCCTGGTTCACAACGGCTTTCTTTCTAGTCAACCCATTCTCCAAACCTGACTGGAGATCTTCGTCGGCGCCTCAGCCTTTGAGAGCGCTGTTCCGGCAGCTGCGCCGTGGCCTCACCCCCACTATCTGCAGCGTCGTCCTCTGATGAGCCGGTAGGAGGAAGCAATCCGGCCTCACCCCCACTATCTGCAGCGTCGTCCTCTGGTGAGCCGGTAGGAGGAAGCGAACCGGCCGCCGCAGAGTCGTCTCCCGCTGTACCCAGGACCGGCTCCTGGTCCCCGCTGGAGAACAGGTCAGTGAGGTCCAGCGCCACAGAGTCTGTGGCCACTGGCGGAGGGGGAACCTCTACCGGCGTCCATGCCTGGGCCTGCTCCATGACCCAAGCGTTATCCAGTGGATCACGACTCCGGTAGGCCTTTAGCTGATCGTGGTGAACCACTTTCACTTTGGTCTTTGGACTTTTCTGGATGCGATACACTAGGTCGTCCAGCTGTCCCAGGACGAAGTAAGGTCCTTCATAGGACGGAAGGAACTTCCTGACCTTGTTCTTGACTCTCCGTGTGCCCTTTATGAGGTACCACACGGCGTCTCCAATGCAATACTGAGTGCGGCAGCAGTTTTTGTCATATTGTCTCTTTGCACGCTCTACTGACTCCCCAAGTGCATCCCTAGCTATCTGGTGTGCCAGCTCCAGTCGCTCACGGAGACGCTGGACATACTCAGGGGCAGTGGGAGCATCTTCTGGGTCAGGAGGGAGGCCGGTCACCAGGTCGGCCGGCTCACACACCTCCCGGCCAAACATCATGAAATTTGGGCTAAGCCCGGTTGCACTGTGCCTGGTGGCCCTGTAGGCCATGACTGCGTAAGGAATCATCAGATCCCAATCCCAGTGGCAACGCTCGGCAGTTGTGGCTAGGATCTTCTGTAGGGTGGAGTTAAAACGCTCCACTTGGCCATCCGACTGTGGTCGGAATGGGGTGGTTCGCGTCTTCTCAACCCCAAACAGAGCGCACATCTTCTGGAACACTTCAGATTCGAAATTTCTGCCTTGGTCGCTGTGGATAGTATGGGGGGCGCCAAAGCGGCACACCCACTGGGAGGCTAGTACTTCGGCAACAGTCTCTGCTTTTTCATTGGGCAGAGGGAAAGCCTCCACCCATTTCGTAAAATAATCCTGGATCACGAGCACATAGCTGTTTCTGCGTTCCGTTTCATTCAGCGGCCCCATGATGTCCAGAGCTACCCGCTCCATCGGGGCTCCGACTCTGACAGTTCCCATGGGAGCCTGGGGTGTTTTACGGGCCCTTGCTTTGGATCCACAGCTTTTGCAAGTCAGACACCAGAGGCTGACATCTGCCCGCATCTGGTACCAGTAGTATCGTGTCTGAAGTCGCGTCACCATGCGCTCTGTTCCAAAGTGACCACCAACAGGCCCTTCATGCATCTGTCTCTTGACATCCGACCAGAATACTCGTGGTAGTATCACTTGAGGATAGAACTGGGCACCATCCAAACAGTAAAACCGCCTAAACAGGATGCCACCTCGGACGAAAAGGCGCCTCCACTGACTCCAGTAGGCTTTAGCGGCTGGGCTATGTGCCGAGATGGTTGTCCATGGAGGTCGTTCTCCACCAGCCTCCAGCCATGCCTTGATAGGAGATATGTCTGGGTCAAACTCCTGCGCGGCTTGTAACTCTTGGGCGGACCAACCACCGAATTGGGGGGTGTCGGGAGATGTTGCGTCTACCCCCACTGCACTCGCCCTTACGGTTACCTGCCTGCCCACCCCCACTGGCGTTTGCACTGTTTGGATTTGTGCGGAGTCCAGGTCGCACTGTACGGCCTGGTGGCAGACGTTTCTTGGATAGAGAGATGGGCCTGGCAGTTGACATGGGCATGACTGCCTACAGGGTGGACGGGAGAGACTGTCTGCATTAGAATGCAGCCGGCCCGGGCGATGGACGATGTTGAAGTCATATTCACCAAGTCTCTCGAGCCACCTAGCCAGCTGGCCCTCAGGCTCCCTCATCTTGGTCAGCCAACGGAGACTGCTGTGGTCGGTACGGACAGTGAATGACCGCCCCAGGAGGTACTGGCGGAAATGTGATGTGAACTCTACGACTGCTAGCAACTCTCGGCGGGTGGTGCAATAATTCTGCTCAGTTTTGGACAGACGACGACTCCCGTAGGCCAGCACCCGCTCTCTGCCTAGCTGTACTTGAGAAAGAACAGCACCGATGCCAACATCACTCGCGTCCGTATCCAGGACCATGTTCCCTTGGTCCAACGGGTAGCCCAAGACCGGAGCGGTGCTCAGTAGGCGCTTGAGTTGGTCGAAGGCTTGTTGACATTCAGCAGTCCAATGGAATCGAGCATATTTCTTGGTCAATGCATGGAGGGGTCCAGCCACTGTTGCGAAATCCTGGACAAATCTTCGGTAGTACGATGCTAACCCGACGAACTGGCGAACTTCCTGAACTGAAGTGGGCGTAGGCCATTCCTGTACCTTCTGTACCTTGGCGGGGTCCGAAGCCACCCCTTCTTCGGAGACCACATGCCCCAGGTAAGCTACCTGTCGTCGGAAGAGGCAACATTTCGCTGGCTTCAGTTTCAAGTTCGCTTGTAGCAGCCTATCGAAGACTTGACTGAGACAGTGCAACATCTCGGGCACGTTGCGGCCTAGCACTATTATGTCGTCCAAATAGACGAGACACGTCTCCCACTGCATGCCGGCTAACACCCGGTCCATTAAACGTTGAAATGTTGCCGGAGCGTTGCATAACCCGAACGGCATGACATTCCATTCAAACAGGCCATTTCTGGTGCAGAAAGCAGCAGCTCGACGGGCTCGTGGCGTCAGTTCAACCTGCCAGTATCCAGACGCGAGGTCCAGCGTGCTGAACCACTTGGCAGTGGAGAGGGTGTCAAGGGTGTCCTGGATCCGGGGCAGCGGGTAGGCGTCCTTAATAGTGCAGTCGTTCAGTGCCCGGTAGTCGACGCAGAGGCGGTAAGTTCCATCCTTCTTACGTACCATCACGAGGGGTGAGGCCCAGCTGCTGTTGCTACGGCGTGCCACACCGGCCTCAAGCCCTTGTTCTATCTGCTGGTCAGCATCTCGCTGCTTCTCCCATGCCATGCGACGGGGCTGCTGCTTCACCGCGGCTCCTGGCCGGACCATGATGTCATGTTGTACAAGGCTGGTACGGCCAAGGTCAGTAGGCCCTGTGGAGAACACTGTGCTGTACTTACACAAAAGTTGGGCGAGCTGGGGTTGCTGTTCTTGGTCAAGCTCAGCTGCACTTTGGTTGTAAAGTTCTCTCAGGTGCAGGGGGATATCGCTGTGCTCTGGCAGTTCGGCCATGGCCGTGGTGGCGCTGGGTGGTAGAGCGTGCGCAGGCTGGAGGACGCCAGCAATAGCACCCTTCCTGATGGTGACAGGAGCATTGCCCGGGTTGAATACACGGAGAGGCACACCTTTAGCCTGTTGGGCTTGGAGCAGCACACGAGCAACCAGCACTTTGTGTGTCCCTACGAAACCCCTGGTAGGGGTGAGCATCACCTCCCCTTCCACACGCCGTTTAACAGGGATTTTGCCTCTTATGACATACTCCACTCCGGCCTCCACCACCACCGTCCGAGAGACTCTTACAGCCTGGATCTTGGGCTGGCTCACGGTGTTGAAATATGGCACTTCCTCGCCAAAGAGGATGATGCGGTTGGTGCCAAAGTCGAGGCGCGCCTGGGCTTGAGTGAGGAATGGATGGCCCAGGAGGGCCTCTTCGCCAGCAATGTCGGCCACCAGGAAGTTCACGCTCACCTGACGGTTGTTGATCTGAACAAGGAGTTGAACCTCCCCGGTCACTGGAACATCGCCTGGCCCAACCCCCAACAGCGTCTTCACCGTGGATGGCTGAAGTGCAGGTCTAACTTCCGGGTGAATGGCATTGTAGCAGTGCAAGGGAAGCACACTCCTCCGGGCCCCGCTGTCCAGAACAGCACAGACGTCCAACTCATACATCATCAAATGGATGTTCATCTCTTGGCCGTGGGTTTTGAAATGGAGGACAGTAGGCTCGGAGCCCTCGCGGGAGGCATTTGTGTACTGGTGAGTTGGCCGGTTCGTTTTCCTGGGAGAGGGACAATGTCTCTGAATGTGCCCGATACCTGAGCAGTTGTGGCAGCGAATCTCCTCCCATTTAGCATTTTTAAATGTTTTACGGGGGGCTGCTCGATGAAATTCATGGCTAACAGGCCTACTGTTGGCCCCTGGAATGGCTGTGAGGATATCAGTCTCCCCGCCGTCCACTCTTTCTCTGACCATAGCGGTGGTACAGGGTTTTCTTTCGGGAGGGCCCCGGGCTCCTGAGTGCATAAGGGCGGTGACATGTGATGCTGCTCGCTTAGTGGTTTCATAGCGGTGGGCAATGTCATAGGCCTTAGCTAAGGTCTGGGGTCGTTTTTCTAGCAGCTTTTGCACAATCTCTGCATCCCCTATGGCATGGGTGAATACTTCAACACCTATTGTGTCTTGCTCTTCCTCAGTTCTATCACAATATGCCACTGACACTTTGCCATATATATCGTCCCTTAAAGAATGGAGAGCTTCGCCAGGCTTGCGAATGCGTTGTCTTAATTCAATAGCTACAGCAGCTGCATGCTCTGATGAGGGGCCATACGCATTCTCAACTTCCTCCACTAGGCGGCGATAGCCCCACTGAGTGGACCGGGGGTTCTTATGCACAATTGCCCCCGCGGCGCCCACTAGACAGAACTTTAACTGGATGGCCTTTGTCTTTTCAGTCCAGTGATTTGCTTTGGCGCAGCTCTCAAAACGGTGCTTGAACTCTGTCCACGGCGTGGTGCCATCATACTGGCCAGGACGGAGGGTGGGGATTCTTTCCCTAGTATCATGATCATCCTCACTCTCTGAGGAGGGTTGGTAGTGCACAGAGCGGGGGCGACGGGCATGCCTACTAGTTTGGCCCTGTTCACATTTTGGGGAAGGTGCCATTAATTGTACAGCTGGGCTGTCATCTTGTGCTGAATGTGCTTGGTCAGTGTCTTTGGATGCTTTAACATGGGCAGAGTGGGCCAGTGGCTTTGACTGGGGGACATGACAGGAAATGGGAGTGCTATGGACAAAACTCCCTGAATGGGCAGTGGCAAAGGGGTTTGAACTGGGGTATGCAATAGTGGCTGTGAATGGTGTTTCCACCTGCCCATTGTCAGTATGATGCACGTGGGTGCAGGGTTGTTTGCACCGCACGTCAGCCTGAGCCTGCTGTCTCTCTACATCTGCCTTAAATGGATTAGTATCAGATAATTTCAGTGACTGAATTTGAATATAACTCGTTGCACTTGCATTTGGCATTTCTCCTTTGCATGAGAAAGGGTTACTCTGTGTCTTATGAACATTTTCGTTTACATCCATTTTTATTTCGTATTCATCCGCTGCAGTCATTGACATAGTTGGATTGGAGTGGCTAGTCACGTCGCTGCGTTTATGTTTACATTCATTCACGTGTACCTGACCGGAGGCCGCCATGTTGTCTTCTTCGTGATTGATAAAGTACCGGGAAACGATACAGTCTACAATGTCAACATCTCCGGTTTCCTGAGCTATTTTTCCAGTATGCTCACCAAAGTTGCAGTGTAATAACTGTCCCAGTTCGTGGTCGCCAGTGTTAACCTTTCCTGATGTTATCCTGACCGTAGTCAGAATGTCAGGGGAATTACTTTTATCTTGTGAAGAAACTCCAGGGCCGAAGAACCGTAGTGTTCTTCGGGGTTAACTCCCTACCGTTCTTAGTATAAAAACACAGGGAGGGTAAACTCATGGGGCTCCTTTTAACCGGTTTATTGTACCAGCACAACGTAACACAACCGCTCCGATTGCCGCCCTGACTGCATACAAAACTTCTCCCGCTAGCTTCAGCCTTCCTATCTCCTCAAGCCCCGCCCGCGCATGCGCACAACGCCTCCCATGGCATATCTTACAACAGGAGGCATGTAAGGACGCGTGCAGAATGTTGGAGTGACTTGACACCCAAATGCGATGGAATTGACAACTGGGTTTTTGACTTGACAACCAGATGCGATAGAATTAGTAACGGGGTCTTGACTAGACAACCAGATGCGATAGAACTAGTAACGGCACTTCGCCAGAAAGTTAGAGAAGAAGCAACTTGAACGCCCGCACGCCCGCACGCCCGCATGACATCATAGCCAGGTGTCCTGCTACCGGGGAATAAAGGACACCTGCTCAGCCAATCAGAAGACGTTGCGCCTGCTCACTGGGTGATAATGTCTAAATAATGTAGGCTAGTTTATGTCCATGTATTATATTAGGACCCAAGGTTAATGGGTTATTCTATTTACCATGTTTTCACAGGCTGCTGTCTCATAATATGGCGAAGACGAGTCACTTGAAGGCCTAACAGCTCTTATGAGGAGCAGTCTTGCCATAGAAGACTGAAAGAATGTAAGATTAACTTCTTTGTGACCAATATGACTTGCTCATTGATACATTTGCTATGTCAATATGAGATGCATGGCGAAGTATTTAATTTATTTGTCTCTCTTCTAGGAGCTGTAGAAACAACAGGGTGCCTGCTGCAGTATGACGAGGACGCCCTGATCATAGAAGGTCCAGTGTCTTGGCAGGGTGAAATGGCACTGATATCGGTATGTGGTGATATCAGTTAAAATTAATGAATTAATTCTCATATCTGAATAATGTGAACACTGGATTTACCACACACTCACACACTCACACACACCCTAGTCCTAGATGATATAACCAAGGTTACTTTTACCACAGCTCTGTCACTGCATCACATTTATTTTCTTTTTTATAGAAATGGACAGGTCATTTATTCGTTCCCCTTGTTTTTTGCAGTGTCCTGCAGGATGCTGTGTCTTGCAATCCTGTGTGCTGTGCTACAGACGCGTGTGGAGGTCAACCTCAAATGGGCACAGCAGAGTGAAAGAGGGTAAGCTTAACCTATAGCCTACGTCAGGGTTGGGGAACCTTTCTCATTCGAATGGCCACTTCAAATTCATCCGAGGGGCCATAAAAGTCCTCCAAGGGCCGTACTATGAACACAAACCAGGATTTTCCCTTTCACTTTAGGCCTATATTGAAGGCAGCCACATTTAAACAAACACCACCTTCTTCAGGTTCCCTGAATATAACTTAATTGTATTGCTAATGTATTTTCTAAGATTCCTTTACAAAATATGTCATATTTCATGTGAAGATGGAATTGCATTAAAATTATATCGGGGGCCGGATAAAACTGCCTCAAGGGTCGCAAACGGCCCTAGAGACATAGGTTCCCCACCCCTGGCCTACATTGTCAATATGACTTGTGCTACTTTATAGATAAGTTGTCAATGCTGTGCATTGCTATGTTTTGATTTATTTTCTTACATCCTACAGATCCTGGCAGGGAGACGGTAGTGTCCTGCAGGATGGTGATGGGCAATCTTACAAGAGACCACAGAAAACTGATATAGTGTAAGATTATCCCTGTTGGGCTCAATATGTCTTGCTTATTGATATATTTGCTATGTCAATATGAGGTGCATGACGAAGTATTTATTTATTTGTTGTTTCTACAGCTCCCAGAAGTGAGACTGAGTGCCTGCTGCAGTATGACAGAGACCTTCAGTAGACCCTGCTGGCATGATTGGCGGCTGAAGAACATGAAATCAACAGCAATGTTTATAATATTGTACATACCTGTATAGTCTGCACTAAAATGCTGTACCTGTACTATTTTTCCTCTTACTTTCATATTTACCACGTATTTACTATGAATTGACAACTTTTACTCAAATCCATTTTTGTATGTGCCCTGACTAAAACTATCCTTAAACCTAACCTGTCAGAGGTGTAATAACAACCTGCTCTTAGCAATGTGGCAGCAGTCTACTTGGATGCAGCGGGGAACATAGAACCCTTTTTTTTGAAAAAGCATTGTATGTTTCTGAGTTTTATGAATTGTGCCCTTCCCAAACCTAACCTGTCGTAGGGGCCTATGAAATCCGTTTTAATTTTTCTCAAATTCCGTTTTATTTTTCCTCATTCAGTTTTTTTCTGATTTATTTTTTGCCAAATTGGATTTTTTTTTACATTTTTGAACTTATTTTCCCCTTTCACCCCCCCAAAAAATCTTAGTTATTTAGTTCAAACTGGTGGGTGGACAGAGCCAACCACTCATGGTTGAATGGTAGGTATAGAAAAGAAAAGTAAAATTACCTACTAGCTTTTTTTAATATCAGCCCTCAAAAATATTCCAGGTAATAAGGTAGCTGTAATGTACATGCGCATATATTCTATTAAATACACGTGACGCACCCAACTAGAAGGCGAATTCACTTCTGGTGCATTGAAGTTGTTGGACTCTGGCTGCATCAGGTTTTCTCGAATACGTTTGGCTATATTGCAACGTGCAGCTTAGAGACATTTTTGGTCACGTTATATGTAGGCATTAAATAAATAGCCTCGCAAAGTCCCTACCGTCTACCGTTTCACTCAAACACATGTTTTACAAGACGGCCGTTTTCTTCTGATGGTGACTTGACCCTTTTTCAAAGTTGATGCTAACTTTTAGTCACTATGCTCCGTGGCCAACAAAGTTAACAAGACATGATCAAAGTATTGCCTGATCAGTTATTTTACAGCGGTCATGTCTGTTGTAACCATTGAGAGTAACAAACTCCAAACTAGTGCCTCGCGTCGGAAGATTCCACTGTTAAATAGGCTAAAGTGTAGTGGAGAGCCGCCCGTCTTTTCTGTGTCGCATCGCATTGTCTTGGTAACAGACGGTCCGGACAACGCGTTTATGCCTGACCTCACATGTTCTACTAGGCAAAATTTGAGTGCTGTTGAGTATATGAAGATTTCTTCAATGCTCTGACGGCCAGTGTTAGGACGTGGGAGACAATCGGAAACGCCGCTTGGGAGAGAGAGGCGTGTTTGTTTCTGAGTTGTACATTTGTGACCTGAGTAGGCTACTGTATACATCACTGCATAGGGCCTATAGAGTATATTGTTTGCAGGGTATGCTAGTGACACGCTCAGCCCACAGGAAGTGACGGCCATCTTTAAGTTGTCTTGAGAATTGTTTGTCACTGTTCATGCATGTGCTCATGTTGGCTGAAACCCCTGTGCCTTTGTCTTTGCTTTGGAACTGGACTGTGCTCTCTGGACAATCTTTTTTTTGTGATCAATTGGGTTTTTTTGTTTTTTTTACATATCAACAACAAACATAGAACATATGTCCACCCCCCACCCCTCCCAGTGGTGAGCACCCGCAAATAAAGAATAGAAAAAATAAATTAAAATAAAAACAAAACATACATTGTTCTCAAGATCTTTTTTTTTTTTTTTTTACATTGTTCTTTCTTTAGACCCCCCCACCAGCAACAAATGTCTTGATGTCCTCAAATGCCCGACTCCACCTCCTCAAAGTCTGTGATTTGGCCCCATGCATGCGCGCAGTAGCGAGCTCCATCGACACAACGTCCAACAAACTGAGAGCCCACACACGTCTGCACATAACATGGGGGGGATTCCATCGGCTGACCAACATTTTTTTTGCTGCAGTAAAAGCAGCCAGCAGTAGGTTGCTCTGGAAAAGTGTCAGTGAGAGGTTTGAATAATCATTTAAAAAAAATAAACTTGGGGTTAAAACAATATCAGTGCCTATCAGAGCAGAAATGTCACCAGCTAGCTGTCGCCAGAAGGGCGCCAATGAGGAGCATTCCCAAAAAAAATGCAAGAAGGTTCCCACCTTTCCATCCAAACACAAAGTACAATTGGGTGAGTTAGCCAGACGCATATGAAATCTCTTAAGTGGTGTTAAATATACTCTATGTGCTAGTTTCCAATGGATCATTTGATGATTAGGGTTCTTAGATGACATAGTAATTGTCTCCCATGTGTGATCAGAGAAGGTATCCTCCAGTTCACATCCTAAATCTTTTGACCAAACTGCTATTACTCCAAGAGGCTTGTATAGATTCTTCATCAGGAAGGAATAAATAGATGATGCAGAAGAAGGGATGAAGTCATTGAAGTATATAACATTACGGATACTATGCACTGGTAGTTTGGTGTTAAAAGGAACACCAAGAGCCTTAAGAGCTGATCTGATGCGCAAGTAGAAATAGAAAGTGGAGGCCGGTATATTGTACTTAGATCTTAGGTCCTGAAAGGTTCTCAAGCCTTTGTCATCATATAGGTCTCCAAGAGTTGTAATATTACATTCTGCCCACTGAGAAGATCTAAATGGGGTACTCCCAGACAAAAAGCCATTATTATTGAAAAGTGGAAAGTGATGATGCCATTTTGACATAGATCCTGCTTGTCTTTCTACAACCTTCCAAGTGGATAACAAGTGGGCTATGATTGGACCAAAACGGAGAGCACATTGTCGAGTAGGAACATTACAAAAAACCAAATCTCTTAAGTTATACGGGGTGACCATTGATTCTTCAATATCTCTCCATGCCACATTTTTCTTTGAATCAAACCAGACAGATATGGGGCGCAACGCAAAAGCTTGGGCATAGACTTTAAAGTCAGGAAGAGATAAACCGCCATCGTGCCTAGAACGTTGCATAGTGGGCAGCTTAATCCTTGCACGTTTCCCATTCCAAATATATTTCCTTAAAATGGAGTTGATATTGTCCCAAAAGTGTGCAGGGGGTGGTAAGGGTATCATTGCACTATAAAAGTTAACTCGTGGTAAAATGTTCATTTTGATAACTGAAATCCGTGCATATACTGACTTGGGCAAAGATGACCAGTTTGATAGATCTGTGCTAACTTCAGAAAGAATTTTCTTGAAGTTTTTACTTGCAATATCATGTAATGAGGGATATATGTCAATCCCTAAATATTTAAATGACGTAACAATGGGTGCGGCACTTGGAAGAGGCACAGAGACAGGGTCAAAGTTAAGTGGTAGAAAACAAGATTTGCTCCAATTTATCTTGTAACCTGAAAGATCACTAAAATTATTAAACAATGACATGATATGAGGTACTGATGAAGTGGGTTCGTTAACAAATAAAAGTATATCATCAGCATACAAAGAGATGTGATGAGATGTTTTTCTTACTTTAATGGGTACAATTTGCTCTGATTGACGGACAGCCTGAGCTAGAGGTTCTAATGACAAAGCAAATAGCAATGGTGAGAGTTCTCTGGACAATCTTAAAGACTCTTTCTGTGAAGCTGCCTCCTTGAACATCTCTCTTGGTCACGGTACTGTGTCTGCCCAACTGTTTGTGCTGTTGCTCTGCCATTATTGGAATTCATTGTCACGCTGCCTAATTTCTGTACATGGATCTTGGACTGCCTATATACTGATTACTGGACTGTGTTTATGAAGATTATTGATCATTGAAGACTTCCTAAGTTTTGTATTTACCAAGCTGTGATTTCATGCGTGACCTCCTGAGTTTTGTACTCTACCCAATTCCTTTGTTGATGCATTGAATTTTTTATGTTGAATTAAAGAACCTGAACCACATCTGCAACTGTGCTCGTATTTCCAGTCTGACATCATGCATGAACCAAATCAAAGTAGCGCAGCAGATGTTGAAGAACTCCGCGGCCATGTTCAGAGACTCAGCGTTACTGTGCACTCCCAACAAGATGGCCTACTGCAAATGGAAGATGCCCTCAACCAGCTTGGCAATCGTGTGGGGAGTCTGGGTAATGCTTCACCCTCTCTTCCTAACTCAAGCCTCTCTCCTCCACCTCCTTTCTCTGGGGAGCCTTCAGCCTGCCGAGGGTTTCTCACTCAATGCTCTTTGATCTTCGAGCTGCAGCCTGCACATTTCCCCACCGAGCGAGCCAAAGTCGCCTATATCATCACTCGGCTGAAGGGAAAGGCCCTGGATTGGGCTACAGCCTTGTGGACCCATCGCCACCCAGACTGCCAGACCATCGAGAGGTTCATGGACGCTCTCCAGCGGGTGTTTGATGAAGGACTCACCCAGCGACAGGCCTCTTCTCGGCTTTTCACACTTACCCAAGGGCAAAGGTCAGTGATTGACTATGCAATTGAATTCCGCACCCTTTCAGCCGAGACCGGATGAGTGCCTTCTACCAAGGGCTTAGAGAGTCCCTGAAAGATGAAATGGTGAACAGAGATTGGGGTGACGACTTGGATGACATCATTACACTGGCAACAGCCCTGGACAAACGCATACAGGAAAGACGGAGGGAGCGGCGAGAGCTTCGACTTCTCCAGCCCAACCGAGCCATCTCTCCTTCACGACGAACCTCACAACTCCCATTGCCTGCACCATCGCCCACCAGCGACCAAGGAGAGGAGCCCATGCAACTGGGAAGATCCCGCCTGAGCCTTGAAGAGAGACGCCGTCGATTCCAGCAGGGTCTTTGTCTGTACTGTGGGTCCCAGGATCATCAGCGGCTTCAGTGTCCAGAGCTGCAGGGAAAAGCCAATGTCCACCAGGGAAAGGGGGCTTCCTGGTGAGCGGAGCAGTGACCTCTGCCCCCCTCTCCCGCTGTAACTTACCTGTGTGTCTCTCCTGGGGCACTGGCGGGGAATCTCAGGTTAAACTTCAAGCCTTAGTGGACTCTGGAGCTGCAGTCAACTTGCTGGACCAAACCCTCGCGCGGCAGCTGCAGATACCCATCCTCCCATGTGAATCTCCTAGAGCAGTACAGGCCCTTGATGGACGACCTCTGAGTCATTCCAGCTGGAATCAGCAAATTTCTGAAAAATCTCCCACTCGACCCCTCGGATTTGCCTGAAAAAAAGGTACATGTGATGGCTTAAACATCCAATAGATCATATCCACAATATCAGAACTCAGCTCTGGATACTTTTGGCACAAAAAATCTGTAAATAAGTACACCCCCTACGCTTGTTTTAGCGACATTGCATGAGTGACCATGTTCAGACTCAATTATCTCCAGAACTATTTGTGTCAGATTCATTATATTTTCAGGGCTAAGAGTCCCAGACCTGAATATCATATATTACAATTTGCAGCACTGTAAGTCAAATCACACCGTAATAATGTGCCTGTACTTTTTGTAGATATCATATGTTCTAGGGTTTCCAAATGCCTGTAAAAACCTCAAAGTTCTACATGTAAGGTTCATCCTTGGTAAATGGTCTGATATGTACCATGACTTTCACATCATAGTATATCTAACAAAAGGCTCCAATGGTTGTTGAGATACAGAGGTCCAAAGATGGGAAAAAATTAATTTGCACCAATGTTTGGAGCAATATTTTGTCAGCTTGCTACCAAAAGCGCCTAAGTCCGATTTTGGGGTTTTTGGAAAACAGGGAAAAACTAGGCACCAAAGGGGGCGCCAAACATCAGTGGCGGTTCTAGGAAATCTGAGACCCTGGGCAAAGAGCAATTGTGAGTCCCCCCTAATAATTTTGGTCAAAGTAGACTTTTTTTAGAACTTTTCTCCCCTACCACATCTGCATCATCCTGTCATCCTGTCTGTGTCATTGGTCCACTACAAACAGTACCTCTCTAAGATGTTACTTTATTTTCTTTATTTATTTTGAGTGAAGCTGCA
The DNA here is from genome assembly GCF_034702125.1 of Engraulis encrasicolus. NCBI lineage: Eukaryota > Metazoa > Chordata > Actinopteri > Clupeiformes > Engraulidae > Engraulis > Engraulis encrasicolus. The sequence continues at coordinate 122,070 of NW_026944779.1, forward strand.
AGTCAAACATGAAATGGCTCCTAAGGAAAACAAAACACTTTAAAATAAATGACTTGATGCAGCACACCAAGAACAATGCACTGCACATTATTTTGATAGTTATACTATTCTTTTTCATTTTTATTCCAAACTTTAATCTTGAATGACAAAAGACCAACAAAGGTCGGCGTCTGTGCCTGCACTTAACACCTGTGTATTGCTTGGTGTGTGCACTCCAAAAAAGTAGTAATCACAAAAAATAATGGAAAAAAAACTTTAATCCTGGAAATGGTGAATAATTGCAATATTTTTGTAGACCTTATAACAATCTAGCAAGCTGGTAAATCTCATGTCTACCAATAGATTTTCACAGATTTAATTTACTTTCTAGCTCTTTCAGTCATATTAGTTTTCAAAGAAATCATTATGTACATTTTTCATCCAAAGAAAAACTCTTTTTGTCATTGTGCCAGATTACAATGTTGAGGTCCCATCAGTCATGGAGGAGGATGAAGGGGTGGGGCAATTCTTTTGGTCCGTGTACCTCCTCACAAACTGTCTCCTCCTTGTTTATCATCTTTGCTTAACTTCTGCTCTTCTCCATGCTTATAGAACTGCCCCACCCTCCCAACCTTGCCCATGACCGAGGTAACCTGGTCGTAGAACTGTGCCCCGCCCACTTCAACACCATGACCGTGGCATTCAGAATATGATATAAAACCACTACTGGAATCATTACACATTTGTGTTAAACATCCTGCTGTGTATGCATTAATGTACTAGTGACACCAACCCACTGCTGGTAAAAACCTGCGGTACAGACCATTACATAAAGATATGATGTGACAGTCTGACATAAGATGATGCAGTCTACGGCAGTCTTCTCTAAACCTGTGATAACATCAAGTAAAGTACATAAGTAATAACTGCCCAATTTGTTTCAAGACTACAACTATTAATTGCTGTAAGGCTACAATCATTGTATGGTAAGATTATCTCAGACAGATGTCTAAGGATGACGTTTTGAAACATGGCCATTGTCTTTGAAGAGAGAGAGAGAGCCCATGTCAAGTTGCTTGCATCAAAAATGGCTAAGTCAAATTACCCAAGTCATTCACATTGGCAGAACAATTGTGCACAGGGCCCCAGGATGAATAGATAGGGGCCCCATACCACCTGCCAAGATCATAATAGGGCCCCTACCCCTGCCACCTGCAGGAGGGCCCTAGGCCTACAGGCAAATGCCCTCCTTGTCCTCCCTATAGCTACGTCCCTGGTCATTCATTTTCTCATAGGCAGTGTGTGACTTTATACATACAGATTTTTGACTCTGGTGACTCTTGTGATTGATCAATGACCCTGGCGGAAGGGCAGGGTGATGCAGCTGTGGTAGGGGAGTAAATTTATGTAAAAATCTAATTTTGACCAAATTCGGACTTAGGCGGTTTTGGTAGCAAGCCGACGATTTCCAATCTATGACACTAGTTAGGAACTTTCTGTTTGGTGTTTCTGAAAGAGGATGTTTTTTTTAACAACATATACAAAAATTGGGATGGTGTTTTGCCTCATTCTTTTTATAACGGACTTCAAAATCTCAATTGGCTACAATTACTTGAAGCTATGAGGACCATGTCACCAACCGACTTGTCACAACTCTCAAATCCATGGCTCTGATGTCACCTTAATAGTGAAAACAAGATGGCTACCCTGTGAATGACAAAGCAAATTCTAGGGAAACCATAACACTTGTAAATGAATTGATTGATGCCACACAGCAAGAATAGCACATTGCACATGGCTTTGATAGACATTAATTATTTTAATTGTAAAATCATAATAATCATCATCATCATCATTTTAGTAGTAGTAGTAGTAGTGGTAGTGGTAGCGGTAGTAGTAGTCTTGGAATAAAGTGATGAAATAGGAGAGGATTAAAGAATTGTAGCACTCTTGTTTGCAACAAGGACTCCCATCCTAACTAGTCTTTCAATCAGCACCTGTAACTTTATATTTGCTATGAAGCTTGTGACTTACTCGTTAAGTTACCTGCTGTATTGCAAAGTAACATAATTTATACTGGCTAGAGATTCCCTCAGACAATTGAACAAATGGTCCAGGAGTTTTTGTTAAAGAGTTTGCTTGCATGGAGTATTTAATATCAGGTTAATATTGAAAGCACAGACGTTCTTATTAGCACCAGACAACCATGTGGTTCTTGTCACATTGTTGCTATCTAATTCAGCTGCTTGGATCATTATAATATTATGCCACTGGAACGCTGGCAAGTGGATTACAGGTAAGCAACAGTGATTACAAGAATTATGGATACTTATTATGGACATTAATTATGAAAGTTTGGATACTTGTAGACAATGTTCATTACTTGTAAAGTTCATCATCACATTGATCCAGGTGAGATGATGGAAGCCGAAAGGAAGCTTTGCAGCATGCAAAAGCGTTCAGATATGGTGGTGGATTGGGGGCGGGGCACAGTTCTACAGTCAGGGTACCTCTGTCGTGGTGACTGTTGGCGGGGGTGGGACTGTTTTATGGTCGCATAGGAAAGTAAAAGTTGATTAGAGATGACACATAGGAGGAGACAGTTTGTAAAGAGGTATCCTGATTGTAGAACTTCCCGCCCCCCATCATCCTCCCCTGACCGAAGTGCCCTGAGCATGGTGGTGGTATCCTTACTGAAATCAATACCTATGTTGTCAATGTCCTTCAAGGTACCAATTTCGTAGTACCTGTACAATGATAATAAAGATACATTCAAAGTTTCATTGAGGTGTTCCTCATTGAATTGCCATTGACGGATGGTTGCCCACAACAATATGAATGCAGATACTTAAAGGGACAGTTTGGTCAATTTCAACATGCAGTTGTATTGCTCACGCTACCCTTGATTTGTCAGTACCTGGTGATGCCATATTTTTCGGCTCAGCCCTTTCCGAGATATGAGCAATTCTAATGGGGGCAGCGTTTGTTTACATTTTTAAAAAATGAAACATAGGCCAACTCCAAATATTTTTCCCAAAAGGTACTGCTGTTTGCTAGTTGTCTGCTGATGTTTTATAAGCTTTTGGATGTTTTTGGGAATAAATAAAAATGTTTTTTTGAAATGTAAACAAAGAGCTGCCCCCATTACAATGACCAGGATCTCGGAAACGGCTGAAGAAGAAGAAAAGAAAATCTCAGGCACTGACAAGTCCAGGGTAGTGTGAGCATTACAACTGCATGTTGAAATTGACCAAACTGTCCCTTTAATGCACCATCAATGACAATGGCAAACTACCTTATAAAGTCAACTCATAAGATGCAGCTAGTGATTGAAAGTTAAGTGTGTATAAAATCATTTGTCACAGGCCAGAGCATTGAAAGTTCCTGACTTGTTTAATACATTTCATTTCACCATCAAGGAAGTCAAGGTTGCATCAAGGAAATCATATCAACACCTTGTTTTATTTCCAGAGGTTGTTTTTTTAATGACTTTATGGTACTTCTCTCAACCATCTTGAATTTATTGCTAATGTAGCGCCAGTGAGAACATGTTGCGTAGTCACTTGATCATCTGGCCGATAGTACACTTAAAAAGATGAGGCCAGAATCCCTGAAAAAAATCAGAAATACTGAGCTGAACAAACAGCTTTGCCTGGGCCCGGGATAAAGTCGTCTGAAGAGACCCCTTCCCAATACATGCAATGTAATGAGTACCCAATCTTGATTCCCCCATGTCCTTGGCCCAGAACAATTCACCACTTCCGCTTCCCTCTGCACTATTTGATCACAGGCTTATGTCACACCGCAATGCGCTTTACGATCATTAAAAGGAATGAGGCAAAACACCATTCTATTTTTTTGCTATGTTGTTAATAAAAATATCCTCTTACAGACACAACAAAAAACAAGTTCACAGCTGGTGTCATACTTTGGAGGTATTGCTCTAAAAAATGGTGGGTGTTTTTTTCATGACGCCACTTTGGATGGACTTGAGGGATGCATGCCACACTGCATTGAGATTTGAAAAGGCATTATACAAATAAAGGGGCAAAACACCATCCCAATTTTTAGATATGTTGTTAATAAGAATATCCTCTTCGAGAAACAACAAACAGCAAGTTCACAACCGCTGTCATATATTGGAAATATTGCTCCAAACAATGGTGTTTTGTTTCCTTCCCTTGATGCTGACTTCCTGGAACTATTTTGGAACTATGCCATTGGCTCCATGAGCTGCCATCTTTGTCTGAAAATGGAACACGAAAATCAAGGGGATTGGCCACCTTCTTCGGATGGAATTGAGGGTTAAGTCAGATATACTGAAATACTGAGCTGAACAAGTATAAAATCACCTATTTGGTATCAGAGATTTTAGGTTTTAGTGTACACTGACTTGGCTATTCATTTTAGGTGTAGTAAACCCAATTTTTTTCTAAGGTAACAGGGCTCCTAAGGTACACCTGCATGTCACACAGGAATGAGTTTTTAAAATTCATTATAAAAATAATGGGGCAAAACACCATCCCAAATTTTAGATATGTTATGAATAATAATATTATCTTTCAGAGACACCAAACAGTAAGTTCACAACTGGTGTCATAGATTGGGAATATTGCTCCAAATAATGGTATAAATTAGTTTTTGCCCATTTTTGGACCTCTGCATCTCAACAACCATTGGACCCTTATATCAAATATGATGTGATGTGAAAGTCATGGCATATATCTGACCATGTACCAAGGATGACCTTGAATGTTGAAATTTTAGGTTTTTATGGACATCTGAAAACCCTTGCAATTTTAATTTCAAAGAAAAGTAGAGGGCCAGTATTAAGGTGTAATTTGACAAACAGTGCTGCAAATTGTAATGTATGCTCATCAGGTCTATGACTCTTAGCCCTGAAAAAATAATGGACCTACCACAAATAGTTTTGGAGATAATTAAGTCTGAATATGGTCACTCAGGCAGTGACGCCAAATCAGGGGGAGGGGGTGTCCTTATTTACAGATTTTTTGTGGAAAAAGTATGCACAGCTGACATCTGCAATGGTGGATATGTTCTGTTGGATGTTGAAGCCATCACATATATTTTTTTCAAGCAAATCCGAGGGGGTCGAGTGGGGACCATTTGCTGATTCCAGCTGGAATGACCCCCCTAGGATCTGGTCGACTGGAATTCTGTACCCGACCTCTTCAGATGACCACCCTAGAGAAACACCAAGAGAGCTGTGTATTTTTCTTAATCGACTCACCCCAAGACCCTCTTGTCTTAGGATACCCATGGCTTGTTCACCATCAGCCCTCCTTCAACTGGGCCACCAGTACACTCACTCAATGGGGTCCAGAGTGCAAAGACCATCTCTCTCCTGACCCTCAACCCACTCGCTCTGTAGTTGTGGCAGACACATCATTTGTACCGACTGACCTGTCCAAAGTCCCTGCTGTGTACCATGACCTCAGTGCAGTATTCAGCAAAGACAAGGCCACCTCTCTACCACCCCACCACAGCTATGACCTGGCCATTGACCTCCTTCCTGGTGCTACGCCACCCAGAGGCAGGCTATACCCCCTGTCCATCCCTGAAACTCAAGCAATGGAAACCTACATCCAAGAATGCCTTGAGAATGGCTTGATTCGCCCCTCTACGTCACCAGCAGCTGCAGGATTCTTTTTTGTGGGCAAAAAAGATGGCGGCCTTAGACCATGTATCGATTACAGAGAGATGAACAAAATCACCGTCAAGAACCTCTACCCCCTGCCTCTGATGAGTACTGCCTTTGACCAACTTGGTGGAGCCACCATCTTCACGAAATTGGACCTTCGGAACGCGTACCATCTAATCCGGGTTCGACGTGGAGATGAGTGGAAAACAGCGTTCATAACACCAAGCGGCCATTATGAATACTTGGTAATGCCATTTGGCCTGACTAATTGCCCTGCTGCATTTCAAGCATTTGTAAATGATGTGTTGAGAGAATTTCTGGGCCAATTCGTTTATGTCTTTCTTGATGACATTTTGATATTTTCCCCTGATCTAGATACCCATGCCCAGCATGTCCGGCAGGTTTTGCAGAAACTACTACACAACAGGCTGTTCATCAAACTAGAGAAAAGTGAGTTTCACACCACTAACACTACCTTTTTGGGCTTTGTAATCTCCCCTCAGGGTCTGCTTATGGACCAGTCCAAATAGACGGCAGTACTAGACTGGCCAGCCCCTAGCACGGTGAAGCAGCTTCAACGTTTCTTGGGGTTTGCTAATTTCTATAGGCGCTTCATCAGGAACTACAGTACCGTAGCGGCCCCTCTCACTGGGCTTCTCAGGGGACACCCCACCAAACTACGGTGGACACCTGAGGCACAGCAAGCCTTCACTGATTTGAAACAAGGATTTACCTCTGCGCCTGTGCTAACTCACCCTGACCCTCAGCAGCCCTTTATTGTGGAGGTAGATGCCTCAGAGACTGGCGTAGGAGCAGTCATGTCTCAGAGAAACCCCCAGGACCAGAAGATGCACCCCTGTACATACTTCTCAAGACGCCTCACCCCAGCTGAGAGTCGGTACGATGTGGGTGATATGGTACGATGGCATGTGTGATAGCCCCTGTCCGCTGGGTTCTGATGGAACAGGTGCGAGATGGCCACCAGCTGGAACAACCACCACCCGACACGCCAGACTCCAAAACCTTTGTCCCATCTGCCCAAAGACCCCTGGTGCTGGAGTGGGGGCATAATGCACGTGTTGCAGGCCACCCGGGACGCCAACGTACCATGGAACTCATTGATCGTACATTCTGGTGGCCCACCATGAAAGATGATGTAAATGGATATGTATCTGCCTGCCCTGTCTGTCTCGCTAACAAGGTTGACAATCAACGCCCTCAAGGCCTCCTTCACCCCCTGCCTATAGCCCGGCGGCCATGGTCCCATGTTTCACTTGATTTCGTAACTGGGCTGCCCATCTCTAATGGCTTCAATACTGTGTTGGTGGTTGTTGATCGCTTTTCTAAGATGTCTCGCTTTGTCCCCCTACAGAAACTTCCAACTGCCCGGCAGACAGCTAACACTATCATGAAGGAGATTGTCCGCTACTATGGACCGCCGGAGGAAATCCTCTCGGATAGAGGCCCACAATTTATTGCGCGGTTCTGGAAGTCTTTCTGGCAACTCATGGGGGTAACTATTCGCCTCACATCAGGTTACCACCCTCAGAGTAATGGTCAAACCGAGCGAGTCAATCAGGAATTAGAGAAATACCTCCGCTGCTACTGCTCTACTAATCCCACCACATGGGCCAGCCACTTAATGTGGGCAGAAATAGCGCATAATCAACTAACCTCCTCGTCCACTGGATTGTCTCCATTTGAAATTGTTACAGGTTACCCACCTGCTTTCCTCCCAGGGTCAACTACAGATGGTCCAGTGCCTTCTGCTAACGCCTCCGTTCAACGCCTCCGTTCAACGCCTCCGTTCAACGCCTCCGTTCAACGCCTCCGTTCAACGCCTCCGTCGTCTATGGAAGAGAGCTCGCCAGAACCTCTAGAGGGCCTCCAAACAACACAAGCGCCAGGCTGACCGGAGAAGAAGGGTGGCAGTGGTCTACCGCCCAGGCGACAGAGTCTGGGTTTCCACAAAGGACCTGCCAATACAAACAGAGTCCAGAAAACTCTCTCCGAGGTATGTTGGCCCATTCAGAGTTTCACGGAGAGTCAACCCTGTGGCTTACCTGTTGAATATTCCTCGCTCAATGAGATGCAGCCCTGTCTTTCATGTTTCCCTGCTCCGCAAGGCTATTTTCTCTCCTCTGTCTCCAGTATCCCAGACGCCACCAGCTCCAAGAATGATTGATGGTGCTCCCTCATACACCGTCCGACGGCTTCTGGATGTCCGGCGTAGGGGGCGATCGTTGGAGTTTCTGGTGGACTGGCAGGGCTATGGACCTGACGAGCGTTCGTGGGTGGCCAAGAAGGACATCCTGGACAAGTCTCTCATCTCTGAGTTCTACGACACACGTCCTGATCTTCCTGGCCCGTCAGGTGCCGGGCCTCGTGGGGGGGCTCCTGTCACAATCCCACCGAACACATGCCCTCCTGAACAGCGGAGGGCGCACATGAGTCAACGAGTGACACGCTCAGCCCACAGGAAGTGACGGCCATCTTTAAATTGTCTTGAGAATTGTTTGTCACTGTTCATGCATGTGCTCATGTTTGCTGAAACCCCTGTGCCTTTGTCTTTGCTTTGGAACTGGACTGTGCTCTCTGGACAATCTTAAAGACTCTTTCTGTGAAGCTGCCTCCTTGAACATCTCTCTTGGTCACGGTACTGTGTCTGCCCAACTGTTTGTGCTGTTGCTCTGCCATTATTGGAATTCATTGTCACGCTGCCTAATTTCTGTACATGGATCTTGGACTGCCTATATACTGATTACTGGACTGTGTTTATGAAGATTATTGAATTGGTGATTGAAGATTTTTGTTGAAGTAAAGAACCTGAACCACATCTGCAACTGTGCTCTTATTTCCAGTCTGACAACCATAGCCTGTCAAATCCTACTACTTTACACAATTGTTCTGATCTGAAATGTAGCATGGATTCCACGGATTCCATGGATACCAGATCTTGGGGTGCAATCAGGTGAATGAGTAGGGGTGTAAAGGCGATGGCTGCAGTTTGTTTGAATAGATACAACTGACATGATTGGATATGGGCTACACATATGCCAAATACCACATTCTTAACGACCTATAAACTGCCATGGGCAATCGTAAATCACAACTTTACTCTGAGAAATTGTATAAAATTGTATAATCTCACTTGTGAGATCAACTTGTGTTAACCAGGCAAGATATACCATACAACTTGCATTGGGTGCAGGATTGCAGTTTGTTTGAAAACCTTGTGCAGCTAGAAGTAGTCATCAACTATTAGTTTCTTTGAAGTAAGCAATCATAACAATGTCCATGAATTAACAAATCAAGTGAACTTTCTGTCTAACAATCTTGAAATCCTGGCCCTTTTGAAATTTGTACAAGGCCTATGCAGTTATCACTAAGCGCTAGAGGTGCTGTACATCCCACAAGCCCCTCAAAAGCCTTGGATTTGTACATAACGCTACTGCCGTATTACCTATTTGAGGCCTCAAGAATGCAATCAGTGTACCTATTGAAGAGTATTAGCACAGAACATTTCATACATATCTGTCCATCTGTACAAAACCTATAATGCAAACAAAGTCTGCAATCTTCAAAGTGTAAGGCTTTAACACTTAATCAGTTCATGTACCTATTATAGAGTGGTAGAACACAAGAGGTGGTGCAAACTCTTGCACCTATTCTAAAGTTATCACATTACAGGAAATAATCTATTGTGGTGGTGGCAGACACAGTTTGGGCAAAACCATAACATATGCAGTAGAGTAGAGTATCGTTTATGCATCACTTCATTTGATAACATGCCAATAATGTTTAATCATTGTCAATGGTATTTTGTGAGTGTTAATTATATGCAATGCCAAAATATTTTAATTTCTTATAAACACTATCTTAGTTGGCCATTTTGAAAATGTGTTTTTTCCCACAATGCCTCAATTTCTAATATAAATGAGCACATCAAGAAGTAAATGTGGACCAGTTTCCATTGTTTTACTAAAAGTGCCTGAAGGATTTATTAAAATGCGTTTGCCATATTTGATTTGTCAGCCATCTTGAAATGTAAACTTTTTTGCAAAGTATCGAGTTCTTTTATCAATCAAAATATAAAAAAGTAACTGTGCACAAATTTCCATGCCTTTACTACAAACTGTCAGGTAGCTTCATCAATATGGGTTGGCCATAATGGATGTGGCGGCCATCTTGAAAATACAGCATTTTTAGCAATGCCTCCAATGGTAATATTTATCAGCATATCAAGAATGATATGTGTACCGATTTTCATGCTTTTACTACCAGGTGTCAAGAAGATTCATTAATATGGGTAGGCCATATTGGATTTGGCGGCCATCTTGAAAATGCTAAATTCTTCACAACGCCTCCAATGGTAATATTAATCAGCATATCAAGAAGGGTATATGTACCAATTTTCATGCTTTTAATACCAAGTGTCAGGTAGATTCATTAATATGGGTCAGCCATACTGGATTTGGCGGCCATCTTGAAAACAATGCATTTTTCGCTACATCTCTAATGCTAATATTAATCAGCATATCAAGAAGGATATGTGTACCGATTTTCATGCTTTTACTCAAAAGTGCACGATAAGGCCCTTTTGTGTGTCCCATCTGCCGTACTATTTGTGATTTCAAACATATATACAAATACTACAGAGGTGAAACAACATACGTGAAAGTGCTTATGTCCCTTAGCAATAATGTTGTCATTAATCTGTGCAACTGATATAGAAAATGTGATTGTTGAGCTTCATAAGTAGGATTTTATGATTCACTGTGATACAGACTGACACATTTTTCATTATAAATCCCTGTAATGTCTGATTTGAATTTAGTCACCCTCCTTACACAAGACTTCCTTCTCCAGAGATAATCCCTAGTGTCTGTTCATAGGATTTTTCCAACACATAAGGGATCAATGGCACAAAATACTTTCAGAACAGTCAACCGTGTAACTCAACTGTGTTACGGTCAACATTGCAGGGGAACAAGTCAGCACTTTTTAAGGAGAAAAAACAGAACAGACAAACCCATCTCCATAGAACACAAATTATTTTGTTTGCTTGTCTGTCAATATGGAGATAAATTGGCAAAAACATACTCCTCCTCCACTGTCATCAGTGTTGCCAGATTGGGCGGGTTCCCGCCCAATTGGGCTGCTTAGGATGGCCGTGTGCGGGTAAAAATGGCATTTATCAGAAAAAAACGCCCACTTTTTGCCATAGAAATCAATAGAATTGGGCGGGATTTTGTGCTTCTAGGCGGGTTTTGAACATTTTTTGGGCTGGAAATCATCAGCCTCATCTGGCAACCCTGACTGTCATAGCTAATTGTAACACCATTGACGGTAACACGGTTGACATTTCAGCCATTTTTATGGTGTTGTGCTAACTGAGGACCTCAGAAGTTCCACCACAACACCTTAATCAATTCATGTATTTGTATGCTTTATCTGTGTTTTTCTACATGTGATTTCTAATTCAGATTCTTATGAATATGTTGATAACACAGTTGACAGGCAATTTTCCCGCTATGAGAACATGAAAAAGAATGGATTAAATTATGGAAGGATGGAGCTCAAAACTTACCAAAAAGTCTTCCCATATCCTGCCAAAGAGGTTATGACATCACGTGATGTTATTCGTATGGCCTAAGACCAAACCATTACTGATTTATGGAGGGGGTTTCAGACCGTGACACGGTTAACACCGTTTTCGTGGACACACACAAAATGGCAAATTTCATGTATAATGGAAAGGACAGTGGTCTTTCTGACAGTTTTGTCATATTGTGATGATTACTGTGAATCAACATTTGCAATCGTCTTGGGCAAAACAAGTTTCTTTACATGCTAATATGAAGACTGAATCTGACATTTGGAAAACGGGACGGCATGAAAACGCCCAAAACCAGTATTAAATATTCATTCTTGCTGAGGGAAATAATGCCATGTCTACACTTTCTGTATTATATGAAAGATAAATGTGTGCTAATGTCCAAAACATCATTGGATGCAGTTAGTGGAATTGGCAAATAAAATCCATGGACTTAAAAGCGCAGTCGATTTGTAGAATCACTCATGTACATGGGAAGAGAAAATAAGGGTTTCTTACTGCAAGTTCCATGTACACTCAAAAAAGAAATCTGACTTCTGATCGACGAACAGACATAGGATGTTATACAGTCACAGCAAATAAGACAAGTCATTTTTTGCATACTGGACGGTGTTAGAAGACAGTGTAGCCTGTATTTGATACACACCTCTGATCAGCAGGAACATCTCCTTTGAAGTGCCAAGGGCGGCGATCCATGGACCCGGTCACTCTTCATGGACACACAGCTCGGCACAGGAGAAGATGGTCTATTATGTTGCATGGGACTGATGGGGCTGGAGAATACAAACACTGTAAGTCAAACTAGAGGTTCATATGTTGTGATTTTAGTTAGTTTCACTCAACGTGACATCTGGAAAATTGGTGAGGCAGCTGGTAAGCACTTCTTGTGATCTTTCTTGTAATCTGTAGCGAGCTGATTTATGGCAGCAAATTGCATTCAGCTCAGTGGTTTGCCACGACGATTGTGTGTCATCACGATTATTTTAGTCAAAATAGATTTATTTTTTTTTCAAAGAAAAACAATTGTGCCAAATAATAGTGTTGGGTAGCAAGTCTGCTCTGTGCTGTCAATGGCTCAAGTGGCAGTATAAATAAATAACAAAAAAAGTGTTTCAACTCAATATTATGAAATTTTGATATCGCTTGATAGCATTATTGATATCCCAATATAAATTTGATATATTGCGTTCAGCTCAGTTGTTTACCACAAGGATTGTGTGTCACAATGCATCGTAGCGTTAAGTGCATCGTAGCGTGTTTCATGTATGAATTGTAGTAATTGAATCTAATCTTAAATATCCTAATACTTAGGGTCATTCCACGCCAAATCTCCGAATCATCCCGCACGACCATCTCAGATTTGGCAGAAAAAAATCAAGGAGGTTCACAAACGTCCCAATAGGAAAAGTGCAAAATTATAGCTCTCAACTCCTCATAGTTTTGTCATTAAAAATGTTTTTGCAGGGAC